>NC_133650.1:46951591-47251591 GCF_009905375.1 Apium graveolens | reverse complement strand
ATTGGAGATCGGATTGTGGATCCGATAGAGTGTCCTAATGCAGGACCGGATGATGTTGATATTGAGAATTTAGCGGTTGAGGATGTTGTCCTAGAAGGGATAGTTGTTGAGGAGGATCCCATGGAGGATCCTGACAAGAATGAATAAAGGACCACTGAGGAATTGATGACCATGGTTAGGGCAACTACCAGAGGTAGGATTGGCCGGTCACTACCGGAGGTTCGTTCAAGTTGTAAAGATAGTAGCCCCTTTAACGCGGCTTACTCGTAAGACTGAGAAGTTCGAATGGACAGAGAAATGCGAGAACAGCTTTCAAGAACTGAAGCAGAGGTTGGTGATATGCTGGCGTTGCCGGATGGAAAAAGGAGATTTTGTGATTTGTAAGTGACGCTTCGCATAAGGAATTAGGGTGCTTCTTAGCACAACAAGATAATCACGTCTGCGTCAAGACAATTAAGGTAATATGAAATTCGATATCCCCGCCCATGAGCTTAGGCTCGTGGCAATAGTTTTACCCTAAAGATTGGAGGCACTACTTGTATGGAGAGAAGTGCGAGAATTACCTAAGCCATAAGTGCTCTAGTACATTCTTACGTAGAAAGAGCTCAACATACGCCAGAGGAGGCGGTTAGAGCTAATCAAGAATTATGATTGGGAGATTCTTTATCATTCAGGGAAAGCCAATATGGTGGCTGATGCCCTTAGTAAAAAGGAGAGACTCAAGATGATAATGTCTTTTGGAGAGTTTATAAGAGATTTTGAGAAAATGGAAATAGTAGTGAAGGTAACCGGAGCCGGTACCGAAAAGCTGTTTGAGATAGCAATACAGCCCGAATTATTGGAAAAGATCATATTGTGCTAGAAAAAGTTATGAATGAAGGCAGAGAGCCAACAAATAGATAAGAGGTTAATACCGAGAAAGATGAGAAGGGAATAATGAGGTATTCCTACAGAATTTGGGTTCCAAATGTTCAAGAGCTTAAAGATGAGATCTTAGATGAAAGCTAGGTTAGGGAATAAGATTTAGAGCAAATCCTGAACGTGATAGTCAGGGAGGTCGCCATCAAGATAGAAGGAACCCATGACATAATGGAGTGGATAATGAGGATTTTAAATTAAAAGATGACCCCAATTATGGGGAGTAGGATGAAACATTTCATACTAAGGAAACAAAAAGTCGAGTAAGGAAAGGAGACCCGAGATGGTACCCCTATACGGCAATTCATGGACCTGTCTAAAGAGAACTTAGACTATTATCCCCAACCACCACCCTGAGGAGACAGTACGGTGAGAAATTCTTTCAGGACCTTTAAGTCGCTAAGCTCTCAGAGTTCCATGGAACAAGCTGACCCAGCCGAGGCAAGAGCCTGGCTAAAGGAAATAGAGGAATCATTTGAGATTCTAAATGATTGACGAACCACAAAGGACTGTTTTTGTCACTTACCCTCCTAAGAGAGAGGCCACCCGCTGGTGAAAGACCAAGAAAGGCACGGAGCCAGAGGTTATAATAAACTGATTTAAGTTCAGTCAATTGTTTTAGGAAAGTACTTCCCAAGGTTATGGAGATAGTGTAAAAGCTTTAGAGACAGAACAAAGGCAGACGAGTATGATGAATTATGAATCTAAGTTGTAAAAGTTATCAAGATTCGTTCTGAGGACACGAATCCAGAATGACGGGATGTATGAAATCAATGTTTATGTTGTGTTGGTCCATGAAATAATGATAAGAGAAAGGAAAATAAAAAGAAACTGAAGTGGAAAGGAATATAAAGGCAATATAGTTTGAGGAATGATAAGGGAGTTGGGTATGAGGAAACCCTAAAGACTCGTAGCAATAGACATAGAAAAGTATGTAATCGTCAGGATGAGGGTGATATACCATGAGTTAAATTGATGGTTGAAGGTATAAGAGATACATATATATTATTCACTGTAAGTTGGGAGGATTCGAAGAAACCTTGAGATAGTTCGAAGGATAAATAATGAGACGCGGATAGACTGAGGAGACAAGAAAGTAAGAAATTAAGAAAATTGGATGAAGGAAGTGACCTTCAAGAATGTGAAGTGTAAGACCGGTGGCTTGATACCCAGGAAGGGAGACACCAGGTATAAAAGATATCCCAACATTGAGATGACTGTTGAGATAAACAACAAAAGTAAATAAGGATTTATTAAGAAGAAGTTCACGTTGAACACGACCAATATCTTCCAGATCATCCATGTGATCATTACCAAATCAGGAAAGACAAGCGGATAACCGTTGTTATCTTTTGGAGGCCATATGGATTGACCTCAATTTGAATAAGGATGCTATTATGAAGTTAGGTATAGACTATCAAGGTGGGAATGATGAATATGATAATCTATCAAGGATATATGACTTGATTTATTCGTGGAAGGATGCAGGTACCTTTTTAAGGTGGAATTAAGGATAGAACATTGGTAACTTAAAATGAATCCTAGGGGACTGCATAAAGGTTGGCATGTCACCCTTAATAGGGACAGTATGAGTTTTGACAGTATGATTGGGAAAGGTTAAGGTAACAACTACCTTTAAGAATCAGTGGAGAGTTTTTGCAGAAGTATATAGACAATGGTTCTACTATTAGTAAATGGTATTGTGATATGCCCTGTATCTAGGGAATACAGGAGGAACGATTGAAGGATAACCATAGAGGTTTTATAAGGAAAAAGGTAATATTTAAAATTCTCAAGAATAGAAATGTGGATAAAGGAAATATGACGTAATTATAATGATGCCAAGTGGGGCACGTGTTAAACCACGAGAAAGTATGGATCGAACCAGTAATGGTCGAAATTGTTCAGGGCAATTAGGACTTAAGATAAAAAAAAATGTTCTAAGTATGATTGAGAGTCAGTCTTGACAGTGATTAGCCTCTAAAGAATGAGGCAATAACTTATGGAAAAATGGTGATATTTTTTTTTTCCCATCTGATTTTAAGGAAAACATCTTCACTCAAGCAGTGATCGGAAATAAGGTAGAAAATTTATTTGGAGGTGGTTAAAATGACATTGACTGTAAGGAAATTTTACTATCAGGAAAGGCCAAAGAGGTGGCCGACACTTTAAAGGTAAGTGGATAATTATAGGCGCTTGTGCCAAAAAAAAATAAATACAGTGATGATGGTTAAAACTGTGAAGGTTGTATTATGGTTTGGAAGATTGACATTCCTTCTGATGACTGTGCAATACCCAACCGTAATAGTAGTTGGTAAAGGTTTAATTCGTGTAATCGCCATGAACGGGCTATCTATCTTAGAAGGTCCTATCTTGAGATAAGCCAGGACCATGTTTCAAAAAGGACTAGATGAACCCTTGAGTTAATTCTTCTATTTAGGGCGTATGATTAAGAATGGTATTAACCTGCTATCGTTGCTTTGATTGAAACTCTTCTGCACTTTTATCTGCTTCATGTCATGTATGTATGTCAGGATCAGGAGTGTTCTTCATGAATCAGGAATGGTGATTATGTTACCTCCTTAGAAGGATTTGATATGAGATGTATGGACTCTATATGGTTAGCTATTAAGACTTCAGGGAAAATGAATGACTACAGTGGGTCAGTGGTGGACCATAGTAAGGCAACAATGATTCTGCGAGTAGTGAGCTGATTACAACCATGAGAGTTGTATTGGAATGGGTGTTTAGATTGAGTACCACTAATCGGGTCGTGGTAGTGTATAAGTTATCATTGATAGACTAATTAAGTAGAGTATCTACCTGGTGAATTATTATTCTTTCTTATCAATAGAGAGTCGTATTATTATACGAGGAAGGTTGCGGTGCAAGCATAGAATTCTAGTAGCGATGATGTATAGAATGAGATCCCAGATTCGATTTTCGATATCGAGGGAGTTTCAAAGGTGATTGTGTATAAGCTCGAGGAAGAGCATGGGTCCATAGAATGATGAACGGAATAAAAATATTTAGGCATGTGAAATAGGATGCTATAATACTTGATGTTGATATAAATACATATATGTTTTGTTCTCCTATGACAAACCTCTATAGTTCAGAGGTAGGTTCCAAGCCAGATATTTTATGGCAGTATATTTTTTTTCATATATACAATTCTCTTCAGTTCGTTCTTTTCTCTTCTTTTCATTTCATGTAAGCTGAGAAGAACAACCCTTCCAGAAGGGGAGGTATTGCCGAAGGACTATCTATCTTTGTGATAGAAGCCTAGTAGGATACCATATGTTGTTTAATTGCTTGTCAAGTACTAAAGGCTGGCCACCTTCTGTACTAACTAAGCGATATAACAAGTGTTCATGATCATAGTGATCTCTCAACAAATTCCTTTACTTCTATATGAAGGATTAAGCTTCCAAAGATAGAAGCAGCTGAAAAAGGAGTAGTAAAGTTATGGTGGTATTCAGAATGGAAACACATTCGTGATACTAAGGTTGACGTGGTTATTAAAAGGTTATAGAATGCTAACGAGCAAAAGTATAACTAGTATAATATTAGGAACGGAAGGTTGTAGCGATTACGAACTAGAAAAGAATGGGTATTAAGAAGCAAAAGCTCTAATGCTAAATGCTATAATGAGAGTCTGTGCAATAGACTTGAAAGAATTTGGAATGATCACTTAACGCGGATTTAGTTATATCACGACAATAGATCATATGTCATTATCGAGGTGTCACCTTATGAGATCCTTGAGGGAAGATAATGTCGATCTCCCTTATGTTAGGATGAAGTTGTAGAGCGCAAGATGCTCGGACCCGCAGTAGTCCAAAGGACCAGGGATATAATAGATCTAATCAGAGGACGGCTGGTAGTAACCCAAGATGGACATAAGAGGTATGCTGATTTGACTCAAAAAAAGGACAAAGAGTATGAAATAGGGGGCCTAGTAATGTTATAGGTATCCCCTTGGAAACCCTTGAAAAGGATTGATGAGGTTCGGAAAGAAAGGAAAGCTAAGTCTACAATTTGTTGGACCCTTGGATATATTAAGACGTTTGGGAAGTTAGCATAGGAGCTAGCCCTACCCTCGAACATGTAACAAGTTCGTAACGTATTTCACGTATGAATGTTAAGGAAGTGTAATTCAGATGCCAGATAAATAGGGGCATATGAGCGCATAGACATGCAACCCGACGTAACCTATATGGAGCAACCAGGAAGGGTTATATAGTGAAAAGGAACAAGTGCTTAGGGGAAGGATTATCAAACTAGGCAGAGTTTGGTGGCAGGACCACAATGTGGGAAAATTGACTTGAGAGTTAGAAAGTGCAATATTAAGAAGGTATCCCTATTCATTTCTATCTGATTCCGGGACGGAATCCTTTTAAGGAGGGGAGACTGTAATAACCCCAATTTTTGGGAAATTTTTGAAACCCTTATGAATAGTGTTTTTGCTGAATGAGAAAACTTTTCATGCCACACTATGTAGGGGTTCTGATATGGATATTCTGAGATTTTATTAGTACTTTATATGGGATATAAGTGTATGTAAAGATCGTCAGAATCCAAATCCGAACACTTTGATTTTTCCCGGAAATCCAATAGATACGGAAAGAATTGAGTATAAGGTAATAGAATAAAAAGGATTTAAATTAAAGGATTATAAGAGAGGATCATAAAAGGAATACAATATATTGAGAAAGGTTAAGGGAACCTAAGTAATAAGATCCCGGGTATGATCCCTCAAACGATAAACGAAAACGAAAGTTAAGCGAACCGTATAACAGATCAACGGTCATTAGGCAAACGATTAGGAAGTTAATCAAGGCGATTAGTGGGGATGATGTCATCCAACCAATAGAAAGAGGACAAGGAGGGGAGGATGACATCACGAGGATGACACAAGCATGACATGGGAAGGAAGGAGGTGTGGTTGAATGAGAACCACACAAATTCAAGGGCAACAAGGTAATTGACTAAATCAAACACAAAAACAAAGCAACCAAGCCAAGTAAAATCATTTTCATCAAAATCAAAAAGAAACCAAGGCATTGTTCTTCATGCTCTCGGCCAAAACAGAATCAGAACACTAAAACTGCTGTATCTCCTTCATTTCTCACTCAAATATTGTGTTCTATAGCTCATTGGAAAGGTATTGAGATGGCCTACAACTCTTGTTCACAAGTCTCGTCCAAATAATCATGGTAAGACCCTCATTTTTACAGTTATTTAAATCGGACTTTTAGAAACTTCAAAGCCTAACTTTGTGTTCTTGATTTCTTTGGAAAGATCAAGCTTGTAGGAGGCTCCCTAAGGCTTCCTAGCAACTTAACACCTCCCAAGGAAGGTATAAACTTCAAACCCTAGCCTTTACTTTATTTGTTAGTAATTTAATGGTTGGTGTTGTGAAATGAGAAGCATGGATTGTGATTATTAGTAGTTTGGTTTGATTTGGAAGTGTTTTGGTAATTGAAGCTTGATTATAGTTCATAGGTCTTGATTGTGGTTGTTTGAGTTGAAAACCTTGGAGATTATGGACTGATGTGGTATGGTTTAGGTGAAGTTTTGTTGTATTGATGGTTATGAGTTGGTTGGTGGTTAATTGGAGTAGTTTAAACATTGGTAATCGCGTAAACATAGCCGTCGTAACGTCCGATTTTCTTTGGACTGTTTTTGTGCATAATATTAGGACCCGAGAACCCCCTGCTAGATTATGACCACTGCCATGTTTAGATAGCTCATGTTACGAGCTTCGTTTTGATATGTAGTTCGTTCGATTCCGATGCACGGTTTAGGAGAAACGACCGTTTCAAGTAACGGCGTTTCGCGAACGAAACTTTTCCCCTCGCCTTACTTTGAAACATAGGTTAAAGACCAAAAAGGGTTAATTAATGTATGAAACATTTATGGTAAGTGTGTTAGGAAGTTGGTAAGACACTCGCGAAGGAATCGCCTTAAAACTCGTAAAGGTTAAATTATTAAAAATGGTGGAGCCGAGGGTACTCGAGTGACTTAAGAGAATCAGTAAGCGCAAAACAAGCGTTAGAGTCTAAGTTAGTTAAAGTATAGATTTACAAGTGACTTTGGTTTAATTCCAACTTACTTGTTGCTTATAGGTTACCAGACTCGTCCCGAGCCATTCGTAACCCCCAGTCGCTCAGGCAAGTTTTCTACCCGTTATAACTGTTGTTGTGATGAATATATGTATATGCATTATCTTGCGATAGATGCATGTTGGTTAATTAGCAAATGTTGCGATATATTGAAGCATGCTGATATGGTATATATATGCATGCCTGTTTCGTATTCTTGCCTTATATATCTGTTGGTTCAGTTGATAATACCTATGCTAGAGAATAGCGGTAATTTGCATATACCCTTAGTATAGGGACCCAAAGGTGAAAACATTTTCTAAAACCGGGAGTCGAGGATCCCGAGTAGATTTTATATATATATTTATTTATATATATATATATATGGTTATAGTTTTCAAAACTATTAATCGAATAAGGTTTATTCGATAACTTTATTTTATTAATGAATATTATCTTGAATATTCATTCGAGGACTTATGACTCCTTTATATTATTTATTGAATATTACTTGGATATTCATTTGAGGATGTATGACTCCTTTATTTTATTTAATGAATATTATTTATAATATTCATTCGAGGTATTATGACTCAGCTTATTATTTAATGAATATTATTTCGAATATTCATTCGAGGGCTTATGACTCAGCTTATTTATTTATTGAATATTATTTCGAATATTCATTCGAGGGCTTATGACTCAGCTTATTTTATTTATTGAATATTATTTGAATATTTATTTGAGGATCTATGACTCCGATTATTTGCTGAGATATATTCTTTATTTTATTAAAGAATAAGGTGTCGATAATCAAACTCACTTTTGATTATTCAAATAAAGATAGTACTTTCGTATAGGTATATCTTTGGATATTTAATATTCATTTCAAGTATAAGTTTCAAAACTTCTACTTCAATTATTTTTATAAAGATTATTCTTTATGGAAATATTATTTAAATAATAATATTCAGATATTTTCTAATATATTGAGACTGATTTATTTTGTTAAATCAGCATCACTCCAAACATTCTTAAAAATGTTTTGCGAGTCTTCAAAATGATTTTTAAAAGTTAGAGCGGATCCCAAAACTCATTTTTATATTTAAGATCCTCCTTTCGAAGGGGATTTAAATACTCGCTCAAAACCTGAGGGATCCGGCTCTGTGGTGTGTTTTATATTCGCAACAAGGTTGCTGTTTTGTTAAAAGAATCGATTACTTACCCAACACTCGGGAAGTAAAATTCTTGGAACAAGTTAATCCATTAACAGGCATCGCCTGGGAAATATCGGTGAGTTCTCCTTTCCGACTAGATACGACTTCTTGGTGGAGCCGTATCAACAAGTTTCTACTTGGGGAAAGGGGGAACGAGCTTTACGTTTCAGAGTCATGGATTTCATCTGAACTAGGAGTGGCGTAAGTGGTCGAGTGGCGCCGGCCCAGCCTTATTATATTGGCCCAAATGGCCTGGAAGTTCCGCTAAGGCGGTCCATTCCTTAGGAGTTCAGTGTTCGGTTGACAAGTAAATCCGACAGGTTCTCCTCTACATGTAGAAAATGGTGGGGTTGCACTACTACGACTGATCATCGTAAGTGGTCTTCCTGGCGCGGCAAACTCCCGTAATGAGTTCATCATCTAATTGGATATTTCTGCAACACTACCCAGAGCACTTCGATAGAAAGGCTACGGTTGGGCGATTGTTGAGTGTTGGCAGGGTCAAGTTTTCAAAATGATGTTTGCATCAAATGAAGTATCTCGTAACTTCATTTTATTTTAATGATATTTTAAAGATTTAATCTATTCAAATCTGGTCTTGTAGTCTCATCTACGTGATGAACTTTTGAAACTAATTATAACTTGAACGGTGGTAGTTCAAGTAGTATTTGGAAAAGATATAAGTATATTGGAGTATCTTGTAACTTCATCTTTTAAACTTATATCTAGTAAATGATTATCTTATGCATGACAAAGATTTTCAGAAAAACATTGAGACAAGGTTAGATATATGAGATCACCTTGCAACGATATTTTTATACAGTTATACACTGGAACTCTGTGTATATTATGCATGGAAGAGGACTTCCAATATTTTGCGACTTCATCGCATTAAGATATCAAACTTGGTTCATTTCTTTTGACCAAGACTTTCATGAGTACTATGAGAAGGCTCATATATTATAAATCTTTATATATATTATTTTGGTGGGCTTGCTGCTCACCCTTGCTTTATTTCTTCATCACACAACAACAGTTAGGAAAGATGGCCAGACTCCAGCAGACCCAGAGCAAGCGCGTGGGAAGCGTCCCGCGTCTTCCCGTTGTTGTTGTAGCTGCTATAGCTGCAGAGGTAGATCTATTGTAGATCAGAACATCTACTTTTGAGAATCAATTATGTATAATTATAACTTGTGGCAGATAATGGCAATTAACTGTAAATTTATCAAGTAATCATTTTGGGTTGTAATAACTTTTAAATTGTGGATTCAAAGACTTGTACTTATTTAAATTTCATCTCTGAGACTATAACGGGTTGTGGTGTGTGTCAGTGTGGGGTCACAGCATAAGGTTAGTTGTTATTTATTAAGTGAAGTGATATTCTGGAAAGAAAGACCGTGACGACCCGGATCCCCGACCCCGGATCTGGGGGTGTTACAGTTCCAATATTATTTGCTTATTAAATTCCCCATGTTTAAAATATCGCATGTCCATTAATTAAATAAATTACTGAAAATTTATTTAATTAATATCTTTTATCCTTGATTATCCACTCAACCTTTATTTAATTATGCCAGAATAAATTCCACCTGCAGGGTTTCACATAATTAAATCTTTTTGAGCTTTCAAGGGGACATACCGAATATTATCAAGACATGGATTCCTTCAATAAATAATATCCACCATGTATATAATTCCATCACCCAAAATATTATGATATAATTCAAAAGAATTACTTCATATATAAATCAAAGCATGTAAATAATATACACGTGTCAATTACTATTTCCGGATTAAGAACCTAAGCATTAATAATAACATAGAATCTTAGTTCTCCTTCTTAATCAGTATTAAGGGAACAATTCTAAATTTGATCATGTTTAATATACACAAAGTATACTAGTATTATTTATTAGTCAATATAAACTAATCTAAAAAATACTACAGGCATACCAGTGGGTTGTCCAACACCACATGTGCTGTGAACCTTATTATATTATATAACCGTATTGAACAATCTAATATTCTGTATCCCATTTAATACTAGATTGTTCACAATATATAATATTAGACAACATGTAAACATTCAAATGATTCTCAATTAAACTGGCCAGAAATAAATGTATATACTTCAAATAAATATTTTCAGTATACAATAACAATCTCCCACTTATAATCAAAATATTCTATATGTTCCTCAGTGTTTATTTAATCCACTATTACAAAAAATTCTATGTGTCCATCCATCTGACTTCTATCGCTTCCACATGGTTGTCAAAAATCTTGGCTGGCAAGCTCTTTGTGAAAGGATCTGCCCAGTTGTCTTCTGATGATATGTGATCCACAACTATATCTCCTCGCTTTACGATTCCTCGTATGAGATGATACTTACGTTCAATATGTTTAGCTGCTTTGTGTGTTAGGTCACACATACTGTAGAAGGGGTGAATACAGTGTATAATACAATCAAATTGAACTTTAATATCTTAAGTAACAGAAAACAAACTTTATTGAAACAATAAACTCTGTTACAGTATGGAACTGTTACCTCTCAGTGATGAACAAATATCACGAGAGCTGCTAGGGTTACAATGAATAATCTTCTCGAATATGATAACACTTATAGTGTAAACCCTATGTCTGTGTTTATATACTATACAGTTACAAGATAATCGCTAATTGATATGGAATATAATTCTGCTTCCTAAAATATATCAATCAGATATCTTTTCTTCCAAGTATTCCATTCTTCATGGAACTCCTTCTTCATGCATATCTCTTCTTATGTTTATCTTGATCTTCTTTCCTTTAATCAGCTACTGTCCTTATCTGATCGTCCTTCAGCACTTAAGTTCTGATATCTAACTTCTGATGATTATCTCCTGATAATATAAGTACTGATATCCTTAAGTCCCGACTTCCAGTTTAAGTACTGATCAACGGTTAAGTACTGATTTGTCTTGTTAAGTAAGATCTGAAATCTAAACATAAATTATATTAGCCATGACATTATCAAATATATCTAACAATCTCCCCCAACTTGTAAATTAGCATAATATACAAGTTTAACAGATATTTGATGATGTCAAAAACATTAAGTACAAATGTATGAGAATTAGACTAGATAACTACAACTTACAGTCCTTAAAGCTTTACCAATATTCAACTTCTGATAACAACTTCAGTCTGTACAAATATCAGAATTTAAGCAGTTGCAGATCTTCGACTTGGCTTCATCATCTGATCTCTTTGATGTCAGGAGTTGTTCTGAGATAATTCTTCAATAAACATCTCTCAGCATATCTAAGTTCATCAATCATTCTCCTTTTGGCATCTTTAAGCTCTGCAGTATCTTCACCAAATTGAAAGATTGCAGCTCTGAGATCATTGATCTTTGCTTTTCTTATATCATGATCCAGTATGATCAAATAAGCTTTATCAGACTCAAGATTGAATTCAACAGCCCTGTACCCCAGAAAGGTAGTTATAATCTTAGCAGTATTGGGCTTCATTTTAACTTTATCACCATTGTGATCTCTGTACTTTGGAATGTATGTGCTGTCAGACTTAACAGAATAAAGCCTTTTCTGTCTCTGAATCTGTTCTTTCAAATAGTTTGCAGCAGTTCCTGTTATTCTGTCATCCACTTGAAGTAAGAATAGTACATGCTCCAATTCTTCAAAACACTTCAATGGAATGGCATTTTGTCTTATATGATAAACCCTACCATCTGTCATGAAATACAACAAGATGTATTCTTTCAAGTAGGTATGGTAAACCATCTGTACAGATTCCAGTTGATTCAATCTCTCAGGAGTTGCTCCAATACCTGGTTCACTCAAGGAAGTTGGATCATTGGTAGTGTTATGTATTCTTCTTTCATCAACACTTCCCAATCCAGTTTTATCTCTTGCTTCCTTTCCAGTAACTAATCTTGCTTCAAAACCACTTGCAGTAGTCTTCAAAGATTGAGTCTGTTTTGCTTTAGTGAATCCTGGTAAGAGTGTCTTTGGTCTATCTTCTGATATCAAGTTAACTTGAGCTATGTCAGAGGTTACTTGCTTCTTCTGAATATCAGAACTTACAATTTCTTGACTCTGAACAACTTGAGCCATGTCAGAGGTTGTTTTAAGAACTTTTCTTGAAGTCAGAGCAAGATTATCCTTTTCATCAGTAATTTCTTCATCCTCTGGAGGCACATAAACCTTGATAGGTTCACCAATCTTTTCTTTACCCTTGGATCTTGGATCTATCTGCGGTTGTGATCTAGCCAATGTTGCTTCAGTATGTGTCCTTTCTTTGATCACAATGCCTTTGAGTTTTGGAAGTGGCTTTTTACCAGAAGCTTCAGATTTAGATGTGACTTTCTCTGATTTAAGCCTGGCTTCTTCTTCCATTAAACTTTCCAAGTCCATTCCTGGATTTTCCTGAAGAAATAACTATCTTGACATTTCCTCATCAAGATCTAAAAGTTCATCAGAACTTATCCTTTTACCAGCAGCAGAACTTATTCTTTTCCCAGTATCAGAACTTGTCCTGTGACTTGTGATTTCAGCTTTTCTTGATGTGAATCTTCTACCTTGACTATGACCTCTACCTATTCCAGGGTTTCCTTGATCATCTTTTTCATCATCCTTCCTTGTTAGTGTCTTGTCAGTCTTGCATTTGGACTTAATTACTTTCTCCCCCTTTTTGGCATCAGCAGGTAGTAGAAGAGAGATAAGCAATTCCACTGAGGATTGGATTTCAGTCAGTTGTGATTGCTGAGAAACTTGATTTTGCAGAATATCATCAATCTGAGCTTGTTGATGATCTTTAGTCTTCTTAATATAAGCAATCCTGTCAAAGGTAGGTTGGAAGAACTTTTTCTTATCAATTTTCCAAACTTGATCCTGTTTGATAAATTCTTCCTGAATCTTGTGTAGCTCTGCATGAGTAGTTGAGTGAAGACCTTGTAGATGTTTAGTACTCAATGCAGTGACTCTAAGCTGGGTTTTGAAATCATCAGAATTTAATATTTCATCAGCTTTAGTCAAGTGCTCAGCAAGATGCTTTTTAGTTGGAACACATGAAACTGAATTCCATTCCTTAGTCCACTCCTGTCCTGCAGGAGTTTCACTCCAAGGTACTGGTGCTTCTCTGGTAACAAACTTCTTAATAAGTTCAGACTTAAGAATAGTTTGTTGAGGAACATGTCCTGAAGGACCTGCTGCATCAGCATCCGCAGTTGGAGCAGCATCACCAGTATCTCCAGCATTTGTAGCATCAGAACTTACAGAATCAGTATCCTCTGATAAAATAACAGTGTGAGTAGCAATGGAGGCTTCAGCATCCTCTAATTGCTGATCTGGTTCTAAGTTCTGATCAACAGCCATATCCTGATGCTCACCTAAAGTCTGATCATCAGCATCTTGATGCGGAGAAGGTGTTGTAGATAACTCTGAAGTTTGAACAGCATCAGTAATAGGTGTTGTGGAAGGATTAGTTGTTGTTTGAGCTTCTAAGAGAATTACTTCAGGCACAACCAAGATTTGAACATCAATATCAACACTTGTGCCTGGATCAACAGGAGACACAGATGGTGTGTTAGCCTTTTCAGAAACAGCTTCCTTAGATGGAGTTGATGGAGAAGAAGTGACTGGAGCAAATTCCTTGTCTTGTGAGATCAGAGATTCCTGATCCCCTTCCTTAGCTGCTTCCTCTGCATCATCTGAAACTGGCCTTTTTGCCCTCTGTTTCTTGTATCTCGTTGTTGATTTGGATTCCTTGGGAGTTTCAGGAACTGTCATTCTTCTAAGCCTTTTGAGAAGCCTAGATCCCCCAATTCCAGAATCCTTCTGAGAAGTCTCTTTCTCAGCTTCACCTATAACAGGTTCTGAAGAAGGAACCTGGTCCTCAGTATCAGATTCATCTCTCAAGGCAATCCTCCTTCTCTTTTGAGGTGTTTGAGGAACAGTCTTTGTCCTCTTTGGCTTGGAGGATGAAGGCTTCACAGTAGGTACTGAGGATGAGGGTTGATCAATCTGTGAAGTGGAGAGATAGGATTTGAGATAATTCCTGAGGGTAGGTTGAGTAGAATGAGTGGTAGGTGCTGAGGATGATGGTTTTTGAGTGTTTGTTGTTGGTTGGACATCAGAGTAAACAGATCTATAAGTATCAGGATCAGCATTTACTAGGAGCTGTTTTACAGACTGAGGAATCTGTAATGGTCTAACCACTGATTTCTTAGTGTCAGCATTTACCAGGTCATTAAAGTAGCGTTTTGTAACTTTAAAAGGTGGGGTTGAGGAACTGACTAATTGAGGTTCATCAGTACAAAAAGCATAAATAAGTTGACAGAATCTAGCAAAATAGACAACATTCCTATCCTCTATCATCCTATCCCCAATAAAACCAATTATACCAGTTGCAAAATCAAAATGAGTTTGATGTATAATAGCATACTCGATGTGCTGACTCAGAATTGGGATAACATCAAAATTCGAACATTTGTTCCCAAAAGCTTTAGTGATGCAGTCGAAGAAGAAGCTCCATTCTCGTCTGATATGAGCCCGTTTCAACTGCCCAAGTTTTGCCAAACTCTTTTCATACCCCAAATTTGCCATTAACTCCTGAAGAGCTGATTCTTCTGGAATTGAAAAGGTGCAACCTTCTGGGAGATGTAGAGCCTTGCGTATTGTACCAGGAGTAACTGCATAAGAAGAATCACCCACTTCGAAAACAATACTAGGAGTGCCATGTCTACCACCATCATCAAAGTGCCCAGTCCGCCAAAACGTCAGAACTTGTTGGCTCGAAAAGACTGAAGGCTGAGTTAATACATACCCAATCTCACTGTGTGCAAGAAGATCTTGCACAAAATGCAATTCAGATGGAGCTTCAGCATGATCAAGAATTGCAGCATAGTTGTTTGGAACAAACTTAGCTCCATCAATGATTAAATCCTTAGGTGCCATGTGAAAAATTGAGATAAATACGGTTTCCTGTATTATGTTTGATAAAATGTCTGTATAAAAAATTGTCAGTAGATGAGAAAGGATGAAAGTAAAGAGAGAGAGAGATAAAAGAGAAAAGTAAATAAAAGATTTGACAATCTTTTCTCTCTGTTACTTATACACAAAAAGTAACCGTTGGGACACCTATCAGACATGCAGTAATAACGGATAGTTACTGGGCGCGAGAAAACAGTAATCATTACTTGCCCACTCGCCTGTTTTCAAGGAAAAACCGTTCCACTTACCCAGATATTCCATTAATCAAGGTGAAACAGTTGTAATTCAAAATTGAAATCGTTCCCACTGATTTAATTAATTTTCACTGCAACATTAATATTCTGAAAAGAAATCAAGTTAAAGTGACCAAGATAAATTATATGAGTAAGTACTGATAAAGGAAAATCAGAACTTAAATTAAAAAAGAATTTATATGGTCTTCAGAATATGAATAATTGTCAGGATTTATCAATGCATTACAAAATAACTTAGAGACAAAATCTTGAAACAAAAACAAATTTCATTAATATATCAAGAGAATACATTCATGAAATTGAAATTACATCAGTACTTATACAAGATTTCCCTAAGCCACTAAACCTAACATCAACAGCCTTAGTCCTAGCTCAAGAAGCAGGGCAAGGATGATGATGAAGAAAAACAGGAAGAAGACGAGATTAAATCATTTCCTCTTCCTACTCTCGACAAACAGAATGGCGAGTCGGATGATTCGCTCTTGCTGGCGGAGAGCTTCCATCCTTTCCTCCTCCAATCGCTCCAGATGGCGATGGTAGTCCATATAGAAGAACAGAAGGTGGATCAGTACCTCATGTGGGACAGAGTCCCATATCTCCTCAGGAATGGCTGTGACGTGCCATTCCTCCTGCCAGTCGGCACAGCTTAGCTCCATATTAAAGTTTTGGTAGTTCAAAAACATGTTGTATCTGACCATTGTGTTTTTGAAAGAAAAAGTATGAAGGTAAGTTTGTGAGAAAGAATTTGATGGGAAGGCTGATGTGAAGTGGCTGCTTATATAGGCAAGAGAATGCCAGGAGACGTAAAAGTATTTAATGCTGACAGGTAGAATTAATTCTACCTCGTCTCCCCAGACTTGGAAAAAGAATAACATTCATTGGAAGGAGAAAACATGGTTGAATGCGCACAAGAAACAAGTAAAAGTGGACTGTTCAAGTACGAATACCATTAACCCTAACCATAGTGACTATTAATCTTCCACTTCAACATATTCTAGTTTGAACCGAGACTGTTATCAAATTTTATCCACAGATAAGTCAAGTAAAGAATTAGACTATAATATCAGAACTTAGACTTATATTAGAACTTAACAGTCATCTGAACATAATTTCTTAACTCAAAAAAGGAATGCCTATCGGAGTAAATCCACATACAAGTTCTGAGTTTTACTCTTCAGAACTTAATCGTCAGAATATGCAACCAGAACTTATCCTCAGAGTTAGTGCAAAATGACACAATGACTATTTATCTAAAACAAGATAGACCACCACAGTAATTTTCATCATTCAGATGGAGTGATTAGTGTAATCACCCCAATTTTTGGGAAATTTTTGAAACCCTTATGAATAGTGTTTTTGCTGAATGAGAAAACTTTTCATGCCACACTATGTAGGGGTTCTGATATGGATATTCTGAGATTTTATTAGTACTTTATATGGGATATAAGTGTATGTAAAGATCGTCAGAATCCAAATCCGAACACTTTGATTTTTCCCGGAAATACACCAGATACGGAAAGATTTGAGAAAAAGGTAACAGGATAAAAAGGGATTTAAATTAAAGGATTATAGGAGAGGATCATAAAAGGAATATAATATATTGAGAAAGGTTAAGGGAACCTAAGTAATAAGATCCCGGGTATGATCCCTCAAACGATAAACGAAAACGAAAGTTAAGCGAACCGTATAACAGATCAGCGGTCATTAGGCAAACGATTAGGAAGTTAATCAAAGGGATTAGTGGGAATGATGTCATCCAACCAATAGAAAGAGGACAAGGAAGGGAGGATGACATCATGAGGATGACACAAGCATGACATGGGAAGGAAGGAGATGTGGTGACTTTTTAACCACACAAAACCAAGGGCAACTAGGTAATTCACTAAAGCAAACAACAAAAACAACCAACCAAAAATCAAATCAAAGCAAAACCACAAAAATCTCTCTTTCTTCTTCATCTTGCTCTCGGCCATTTGAAGAAAAACAAGGAGGAGTTTTTCAAAAACTCAAGCTACACACCTTCAAAAATTATAAGGTTTGTTTCTTTAGCTTCCATAATTCATAACTTAGTTATGCTATAAGTTTGGATCCAAGAATCCAAGGTTTACCTAGTTAATCAATTCCTAAAAGTTTAGGGTGAATAGTAACTTTCAAGAACAAATTTTTGATTCTTGATTTTATTTGTAAGGACAAGGTAGCTTAAGCATAGATCAAGGCTTCCATGGGCTTTCCAAGGATCTTTCATTGATTAAAAGCTTCAAGAAGGTATAAAACTTCAAACCCTAGCTTTACTTTTGAGTATTAAGAATGGTTTTGATTGTTATAATTCATGAGGAGCATGATCCTTGTATACTTAGAGTGTGGTTGGATTTGTAATGAGTTTGAAGTTGGAAATCTTGATTATTGGTTAATGAACTTAAGTATAGCTTTTAGTTCATGTTTGAGGGTAGTATAAAGTTCATAATATTGAGTTTTGGGGCTGTTAGGATGTGATATGGATGGACTTTGATTGTATGAAGGGATTGGGGTTGTTTGGTGATGGAATTGAATGGTATAAAATTGGGAAATCGCGTAAACATAGCCGTCGTAACGTCCGATTTTCTTTGGACTGTTTTTGTGCATAGCATTAGGACCAGAGAACCCCCTGCTAGAATATGACCACTGCCATGTTTAGATAGCTCATGTTACAAGCTTCGTTTTGATATGTAGTTCGTTCGATTCCGATGCACGGTTTAGGAGAAACGACCGTTTCAAGTAACGGCGTTTCGCGAACGAAACTTTTCCCCTCGCCTTACTTTGAAACATAGGTTAAAGACCGAAAAGGGTTAATTAATGTATGAAACATTTATGGTAAGTGTGTTAGGCAGTTGGTAAGACACTCGCGAAGGAATCGCTTTAAAACTCGTAAAGGTTAAATTATTAAAAATGGTGGAGCCGAGGGTACCCGAGTGACTTAAGCGAATCAGTGAGCGCAAAACAAGCGTTAGAGTCTAAGTTAGTTAAAGTATAGATTTACAAGTGACTTTGGTTTAATTCCAACTTACTTGTTGTTTATAGGTTACCAGACTCGTCCCGAGCCATTCGTAACCCCAGTCGCTCAGGCAAGTATTCTATCCGTTATACTGTTGTTGTGATGTATACACTTGTATATGCATTATCTTGCGATAGATGCATGTTGGTTATTTAGCAAATTCTTGCGATATATTGTAGCATGTGATATGGTATATATGCATGCCTGTTTCATATTCTTGAAATATATATATGTTGGTTCAGTTGATAATACCTATGCTAGAGGATAGCGGTATCTTGCATATACCCTTAGTATAGGGACCCAAAGGTGAAAATATTTTCTAAAACCGGGAGTCGAGGATCCCGAGTAGATTTTGTATATATATGGATATGGATATATATATATATTTATATATATATATATGGTCATAGTTTTCAAAACTATTAATCGAATAAGGTTTATTCGATAACTTTAACTTTATTTTATTATTGAATATTATTTCGAATATTATTCGAGGGCTTATGACTCTTTTATATTATTTATTGAATATTATTTGAATATTCATTCGAGGGCTTATGACTCAGTTTATATTATTTAATGAATATTATTTGAATATTCATGTGAGGATATATGACTCCGATTATTTGCTGAGGTATATTCTTTATTTTATTAAAGAATAAGGTGTCAATAATCAAACTTATTTTCGATTATTCAAATAAAGATAATACTTTCATATAAGTATATCTTTGGTTATTTAATACTCGTTTCAAGTATAAGTTTTAATACTTCTACTTCAATTATTTTTATAAAGATTATTCTTTATGGGAATATTATTTAAATAATAATATTCAGTCATTTTCTAAATATTCTGGGGACTGACTTACTTCATTAAATCAGCTTTACTCCAAACACTCTATAAAGTGTTTTCGAGTCTTCAAAATGATTTTTAAAGTCAGAGCAGATTCCAAAACTCATTTTTATATTTAAGATCTTCCTTTTTAAGGGGATTTAAATACTCGCTCAAAACCTGGGGAATCCGGCTCTATGGTGTATTTTATATTCGCAACGAGGTTGCAGTTTTGGTAAACAATTTGATTACTTGCCCAATGTTCGGGAAGTAAGTCCATTTGATTGAGTCGGCATAAGCGACAGGCCGGGGTACGGTCTATTATTGTGTAAGTGGCTGGGTGGCAGTCCATCAACGCGTGAGGGGCCGGGTAACGGTCTAGCGCGAGGTCCTAATGCGGCCAGGGTGATGACCGGTGAGGAATTCATCCATCTACAGTAGAAAAGGTTACTTATTGGTATCTTTGCCTGATCAGCAAGATATCTGGTTTATGCCAAAATTCTTTTCCTTTCCAAAATTCATTGGATGTTTCAAACTCTGTTCATACTTTACATAACAGAGGTTCCAGGAAATGTTTTAGAGATATATATATGTGGATATATATATATCGGGACTAAATAAAGTATCTCATAACTTTTTCATTCAATAATTTTTCAAAGATTGAATCTATTCAAGTCTTATCTTGTGGTCTCATCAGTGGGATGAACTTTTGAAACTAATTATAACTTGAACGGTGGTAGTTCAAGTAGTATTTGGGAAAGATATAAGTATATTGGGGTATCTTGTAACTTCATCTTTTAAACTTATATCTAATTAATAATTGTCTTATGAATGACTAAGATTTTCAGAAAAACGTTGAGACAAGGTTAGATATATGAGATCACCTTGCAACGATATTTTTTATATACAGTTATACACTGGGAATTTGTGTATATTATGCATGGAAGAGGACTTCCAATATTTTGAAAGGTATATATGTATATAGATATATATACTGAATATTTTCCGACTTCATCGCATTAAGATATCAACTTGGTTCATTTCTTTTGACCAAGACTTTCATGAGTATTATGAGTAGGCTCATATATTGTAAATCATTATACATATTATTTTGGTGGGCTTGCTGCTCACCCTTGCTTTCTTCTTTCATCACACAACAACAGTTAGGAAAGATGGCCAGACTCCAGCAGACCCAGCGCAAGCGCGTGGGAAGCGTCCCGCGTCTTCCCGTTGATGTTGTAGCTGCTATAGCTGCAGAGGTAGATCTATTGTAGATCAGACCATCTACTTTTGAGAATCAATTATGTATAATTATAACTTGTGGCAGATAATGGCAATTAACTGTAAATTTATCAAGTAATCATTTTGGGTTGTAATAACTTTTAAATTGTGGATTCAAAGACTTGTACTTATTTAAATTTCATCTCTGAGACTATAACGGGTTGTGGTGTGTGTTAGTGTGGGGTCACAGCATAAGGTTATTTATTATTAATTAAGTGAAGTGATATTGTGGAAAGAAAGACCGTGACGAACCGGATCCCCGACCCCGGATCTGGGGGTGTTACAGAAATGGTATCAGAGCTAAGCGTTATAAACCTCAGAGATGATGGGACGTTAAGATAATAAGTTCACTAAGATAATAAGAACTCTTGCCAAGTTCATAGTCGGGCTACCTAACGTAGTACTGACAGTTAAAACCCTTATGTGAACCCTTATAAATATCGTGATAGGAGCGTAGTTCGTTATCGTATATGGTAGCGGGACTCCGAACCCTGAGGTTGAGGAGCAACATCGCGATGATATTTTATTACTAATTGGAGATCGGATTTTGGATCCGATAGAGTGTCCTAATGCAGGACCGGATGATGTTGATATTGAGGATTTAGCAGTTGAGGATGTTGTCCTAGAAGGGATAGTTATTGAGGAGGATCCCATGGAGGATCCTGACAGGATTGGATAAAGGACCACTGATGAATTGATGACCATGGTTTGGTCGACTACCAGAGGTAGGATTGGCCGGTCACTACCGGAGGTTCGTTCAAGTTGTAAAGATAGTAGCCCCTTTAACGCGGCTTACTCGTAAGACTGAGAAGTTCGAATGGACAGAGAAATGCGAGAACAGCTTTCAAGAACTGAAGCAGAGGTTGGTGATGGCCCCTATGCTGGCATTGCCGGATGGAAAAAGGAGATTTTGTGATTTGTAAGTGACGCTTCGCATAAGGAATTAGGGTGCTTCTTAGCACAGCAAGATAATCGCGTCTGCGTCAAGACAATTAAGGTAATATGAAATTCAATATCCCCGCCCATGAGCTTAGGCTCGTGGCAATAGTTTTACCCTAAAGATTGGAGGCACTACTTGTATGGAGAGAAGTGCGAGAATTACCTAAGCCATAAGTGCTCTAGTACATTTTCACGTAGAAAGAGCTCAACATATGCCAGAGGAGGCAGTTAGAGCTAATCAAGAATAATGATTGGGAGATTCTTTATCATGCGGGGAAAGCCAATATGGTGGCTGATGCCCTTAGTAAAAAGGAGAGACTCAAGATGATGATGTCTTTTGGAGAGTTTATAAGAGATTTTGAGAAAATGGAAATAGTAGTGAAGGTAACCGGAGCCGGTACCGAAAAGCTGTTTGAGATTGCAATACAGCTCGAATTATTGGAAAAGATCATATTGTGCCAGAAAAAGTTATGAATGAAGGCAGGGAGCCAACAATTAGATAAAAGATTAATATCGAGAAAGATGATAAGGGAATAATGAGGTATTCCTATAGAATTTGGGTTCCGAAAGTTCAAGAGCGTAAGGATGAGAACTTAGATGAGAGCCATAGTTTGAGGAATAAGATTTAGAGTAAACCCTGAACGTGATAGTCAGGGAGGTCACCATCAAGATAGAAGGAACCCATGACATAATGGAGTGGAAAATAAGGATTTTAAATTAAAAGATGAACCCAATTATGGGGAGTAGGATGAAACATTTCATACTAAGGAAACAGAAAGTCGAGTAAGGAAAGGAGACCCGAGACGGTACTCCTATACGGAAATTCATGGACCTGTCTAAAAAGAACTTAGACTATTATCCCCAACCACCACCCTGAGGAGACAGTGCGGTGAGAAATTCTTTCAGGACCTTTAAGTCGCTAAGCTCTCAGAGTTCCATGGAACAAGCTGACCCAGCCGAGGCAAGAGCCTGGCTAAAGGAAATATAGGAATTATTTGAGATTCTAAATGATTGACGAATCACAAAAGACTATTTTTGTCACTTACCCTCCTAAGAGAGAGACCACCCGCTGGTGAAAGACCAAGAAAGGCATGGAGCCAGAGATTATAATAAACTGATTAAAGTTTAGTCAATTGTTTTCGGGAAAGTAATTCCCAAGGTTATGGAGATAGTGTAAAAGCTTTAGAGCCAGAACAAAGGCGGACGAGTATGATGAATTATGAATCTAAGTTGTAAAAGTTATCAAGATTCGTTCTGAGGACACGAATCCAGAATGACGGGATATTTGAAATCAATGCTTATGTTGTGTTGGTTCATGAAATAATGATAAGAGAAAGGAAAATAAAAAGGAATTGAGGTGGAAAGGAATATAAAGGCAACAGAGTTTGAGGAATGATAAGGGAGTTGGGTATGAGGAAACCCTAAAGACTCATATTAATAGAAATAGAAAAGTATATGATCGTCAGGATGAGGGTGATTCACCATGAGTTAAAGTTGACGGTTGAAGGCATAAGAGGTGCATATATTTTATCCCCTTTAAGTTGGGAGGATTCGAGGAAACATTGAGATAGTTCGAAGGATAAACAATGAGACGCGGATAGACTGAGGAGACAAGAAAGTAAGAAATTAAGAAAATTGGATGAAGGAAGTGACCTTCAAGAATGTGAAGTGTAAGACCGGTGGCTTGATACCCAGGAAGGGAGACGCCAGGTATGAAAGATATCCCAACATTGAGATGACTGTTGAGATAAACAACAAAAGTAAATAAGGATTTATTAAGAAGAAGTTCACGTTGAACACGACCAATATCTTCCAGATCATCCATGTGATCATTACCAAATCAGGAAAGAAAAGCGGATAACCATTTTTATCTTTTGGAGGCCATGTGGATTGACCTTAACTTGAATAAGGATGCTATTGTGAAATTCGGTATAGACTATCGAGGTGGAACTGATTGAATAAGATACCCTTATTAGGGATATATGACTTTATTTATCCATGGAAGGATGCTTGTACCTTTTTAAAGGTGGAATTAAGGATAGAACAGCGGTAACTTAAAACGAATCCTAGGGGAATGCATAAAGGTTGGCATTTCACCCTTAATAGGGATAGTATGAGTTTTGACAGTATGAATTGGAAAGGATTAAGGTAATAATAACCTTTAAGGATTAGTGGAGAAATTTTTCAGAAGTAAATAGACAATGGTTCTAGTATTAGTAAATGGTATTTTGATATGCCCTGTATATAGGGAATACAGGTGGAACGATTGAAGGATAACCTTATAGGTTTTATAAGGAAAAAGGTAATATTCAAAATTCTCAAGAATAGAAATGTGGATAAAGGAAATATGACGTAATTATATTGATGCCAAGTGGGGCACGTGTAAACCACGAGAAAGTATGGATCGAACCAGTAATGGTCGAAATTGTTCAGGGCAATTAGGACTTAAGAAAAAAAAATGTTCTAAGTATGATTGAGAGTCAGTCTTGACAGTGATTAGCCTCTAAAGAATGAGGCAATAACTTATGGAAAAATGGTGATATTTTTTCCCATCTAATTTTAAGGAAAACATCTTCACTCAAGCAGTGATCGGAAATAAGGTAGAAAATTTATTTGGAGGTGGTTAAAATGACATTGACTGTAAGGAAATTGTACTATCAGGAAAGGCCAAAGAGGTGGCCGACACTTTAAAGGTAAGAGGATAATTATAGGCACTTGTGCCAAATGAATACAGTGATGATGGTTAAAACTGTGAAGGTTGTATTATGGTTTGGAAGATTGACATTCCTTCTGATGACTGTGCAATACCCAACCGTAATAGTAGTTAGTAAAGGTTTAATTCGTGTAATCGCCATGAGCGGGCTATCTATCTCAGAAGATACTATCTTGAGATAAGCCAGGACCATAGTTCAAAAAGGACTAAACAAACCTTTGAGTTAAGTCTTCTATTGAAGGCATATGATTAAGAATGGTATTAACCTGCTATCGTTGCTTTGAGCGAAACTCTTCTGCAAATTTTATCTGCTTCATGTCATGTATGTATGTCAGGATCAGGAGTGTACTCCATGAATCATGAATGGTGATTATATTACCTCCTTAGAAGGATTTGATACGACATGTATGGACTCCGTATGGTTAGCTATTAAGACTTCATGGAAAATGAATGACGACAGTAGGTCAGTGGTGGACCATAGTAAGGCAGCAATGATTCTGCGAGTATTGAGCTGATTATAACCGTGAGAGTCGTATTATTATACGAGGAAGGTTGCGGTGCAAGCATAGAATTCAAGTAACGATGATGTCTAGAATGAGATCCCAGATTCGATTTTCGATGTCGAGGGAGTTTCAAAGGTAATTGTGTATAAGCTCGAGGAAGAGCATGGGTCCATAGAATGATGGACGGGATAGCGAAAATATTTAGGCACGTGAAATGCGATGCTATAATACTTGATGTTGATATAAATACATATATGTTTTGTTCTTCTATGACAAACCTCTATAGTTCAGAGGTAGATTCCAAGCCAGATATTTTATGGCAATAATTTTTTTTTTATGAATATACAATTCTCTTCAATTCGTTCTTTTCTCTTCTTTTCATTTCATGTAAGCTGAGAAGAACAACCCTTCCAGAAGGGGAGGTATTGCCGAATGACTATCTATCTTTGTGATAGAAGCCTAGTAGGATACCACATGTTGTTTAATTGCTTGTCAAGTACTAAAGGCTGGCCACCTTCTGTACTAACTATGCGATATAACAAGTGTTCATGATCATAGTGATCTCTCAACAAATTCCTTTACATCTATATGATTAATCAAACTTTGGAAAATAGAAACAACTGAAAAAGGAGTAATAAAGTGGTGGTAGTATGCGGAATGGGAACACATTCGTGATACTAAGGTTGACGTGGTTATTAAAAGGTTATAGAACGCTAGCGAGCAAAAGTATAACCCGTATAATATTAGGAACGAAAGGTAGTAGCGATTACGAACTGGAAAAGAATGGGTATTGAGAAGCAAGAGTTCGAATGATTGGAAGCTATGATGAGAGTCTGTGTAATAGACTTGAAAGAATTTGGAATGATCACTTAATTCGGATTGAGTTATCTTACGACAATAGACCATATGTCATTATCGAGATGTCGCCTTATGAGATCCTTGAGGGAAGACAATGTCGATCTCCCTTATGTTAGGATGAAGTTGTAGAGCGCAAGATGCTCGGACCCGCAGTAGTCCAAAGGACCAAGGATATGATAGATCTAATCAGAGGACGGCTGGTAGTAGCCCAAGATGGACATGATAAGTATGTTGATTTGACACGAAAGGATAAAGAGTATGAAATAGGGGACCTAGTAAAGTTATAGGTATCCCTTGGAAAGGATTGATGAGGTTCGAAAAGAAAGGAAAGCTAAGTCTACAATTTGTTGGACCCTTGGATATATTAAGACGTTTGGGAAGTTAGCATATGAGCTAGCCCTAACCCCGAACATGTAGCAGGTCGTAACGTGTTTCACGTATCAATGTTAAGGAAGTGTAATTCAGATGCCACATAAATAGAGGCATATGAGCGCATAGATATGCAACCCGACGTAACCTATATGGAGCAACCAGGAAGGGTTATAGAGTGAAAAGGAACAAGTGCTTAGGAGAAGGATTATCAAACTAGGCAGAGTTTGGTGGTAGAACCACAATGTGGGAAAATTGACTCGAGAGTTAGAAAGTGTAATGCTAAGAAAGTATCCCCATTTGTTTTCTATCTGATTCCGGGACGGAATCCTTTTAAGGAGGGGAGACTGTAATAACCCCAATTTTTGGGAAATTTTTGAAACCCTTATGAATAGTGTTTTTGCTGAATGAGAAAACTTTTCATGCCACACTATGTAGGGGTTCTGATATGGATATTCTGAGATTTTATTAGTACTTTATATGAGATATAAGTGTATGTAAAGATCGTCAGAATCCAAATCCGAACACTTTGATTTTTCCCGGAAATACACTAGATACGGAAAGATTTGAGAAAAAGGTAACAGGATAAAAAGGGATTTAAATTAAAGGATTATAGGAGAGGATCATAAAAGGAATATAATATATTGAGAAAGGTTAAGGGAACCTAAGTAATAAGATCCCGGGTATGATCCCTCAAACGATAAACGAAAACGAAAGTTAAGCGAACCGTATAACAGATCAGCGGTCATTAGGCAAACGATTAGGAAGTTAATCAAAGGGATTGGTGGGAATGATGTCATCCAACCAATAGAAAGAGGACAAGGAAGGGAGGATGACATCATGAGGATGACACAAGCATGACATGGGAAGGAAGGAGATGTGGTGACTTTTTAACCACACAAAACCAAGGGCAACTAGGTAATTCACTAAAGCAAACAACAAAAACAACCAACCAAAAATCAAATCAAAGCAAAACCACAAAAATCTCTCTTTCTTCTTCATCTTGCTCTCGGCCTTTTGAAGAAAAACAAGGAGGAGTTTTTCAAAAACTCAAGCTACACACCTTCAAAAATTATAAGGTTTGTTTCTTTAGCTTCCATAATTCATAACTTAGTTATGCTATAAGTTTGGATCCAAGAATCCAAGGTTTACCTAGTTAATCAATTCCTAAAAGTTTAGGGTGAATAGTAACTTTCAAGAACAAATTTTTGATTCTTGATTTTATTTGTAAGGACAAGGTAGCTTAAGCATAGATCAAGGCTTCCATGGGCTTTCCAAGGATCTTTCATTGATTAAAAGCTTCAAGAAGGTATAAAACTTTAAACCCTAGCTTTACTTTTGAGTATTAGAAAATGGTTTTGATTGTTATAATTCATGAGGAGCATGATCCTTGTATACTTAGAGTGTGGTTGGATTTGTAATGAGTTTGAAGTTGGAAATCTTGATTATTGGTTAATGAACTTAAGTACAGCTTTTAGTTCATGTTTGAGGGTAGTATAAAGTTCATAATATTGAGTTTTGGGGCTGTTAGGATGTGATATGGATGGACTTTGATTGTATGAAGGGATTGGGGTTGTTTGGTGATGGAATTGAATGGTATAAAATTGGGAAATCGCGTAAACATAGCCGTCGTAACGTCCGATTTTCTTTGTACTGTTTTTGTGCATAGCATTAGGACCCGAGAACCCCCTGCTAGAATATGACCACTGCCATGTTTAGATAGCTCATGTTACGAGCTTCGTTTTGATATGTAGTTCGTTCGATTCCGATGCACGGTTTAGGAGAAATGACCGTTTCAAGTAACGGCGTTTCGCGAACGAAACTTTTCCCCTCGCCTTACTTTGAAACATAGGTTAAAGACCGAAAAGGGTTAATTAATGTATGAAACATTTATGGTAAGTGTGTTCGGCAGTTGGTAAGACACTCGCGAAGGAATCGCTTTAAAACTCGTAAAGGTTAAATTATTAAAAATGGTGGAGCCGAGGGTACCCGAGTGACTTAAGCGAATCAGTGAGCGCAAAACAAGCGTTAGAGTCTAAGTTAGTTAAAGTATAGATTTACAATTGACTTTGGTTTAATTCCAACTTACTTGTTGTTTATAGGTTACCAGACTCGTCCTGAGCCATTCGTAACCCCAGTCGCTCAGGCAAGTATTCTATCCGTTATACTGTTGTTGTGATGTATACACTTGTATATGCATTATCTTGCGATAGATGCATGTTGGTTATTTAGCAAAGTCTTGCGATATATTGTAGCATGTGATATGGTATATATGCATGCCTGTTTCATATTCTTGAAATATATATATGTTGGTTCAGTTGATAATACCTATGCTAGAGGATAGCGGTATCTTGCATATACCCTTAGTATAGGGACCCAAAGGTGAAAATATTTTCTAAAACCGGGAGTCGAGGATCCCGAGTAGATTTTGTATATATATGGATATGGATATATATATATATATATTTATATATATATATATATGGTCATAGTTTTCAAAACTATTAATCGAATAAGGTTTATTCGATAACTTTAACTTTATTTTATTATTGAATATTATTTCGAATATTATTCGAGGGCTTATGACTCTTTTATATTATTTATTGAATATTATTTGAATATTCATTTGAGGGCTTATGACTCAGTTTATATTATTTAATGAATATTATTTGAATATTCATGTGAGGATATATGACTCCGATTATTTGCTGAGGTATATTCTTTATTTTATTAAAGAATAAGGTGTCAATAATCAAACTTATTTTCGATTATTCAAATAAAGATAATACTTTCATATAAGTATATCTTTGGTTATTTAATACTCGTTTCAAGTATAAGTTTTAATACTTCTACTTCAATTATTTTTATAAAGATTATTCTTTATGGGAATATTATTTAAATAATAATATTCAGTCATTTTCTAAATATTCTGGGGACTGACTTACTTCATTAAATCAGCTTTACTCCAAACACTCTATAAAATGTTTTCGAGTCTTCAAAATGATTTTTAAAGTCAGAGCAGATTCCAAAACTCATTTTTATATTTAAGATCTTCCTTTTTAAGGGGATTTAAATACTCGCTCAAAACCTGGGGAATCCGGCTCTATGGTGTATTTTATATTCGCAACGAGGTTGCAGTTTTGGTAAACAATTTGATTACTTGCCCAATGTTCGGGAAGTAAGTCCATTTGATTGAGTCGGCATAAGCGACAGGCCGGGGTACGGTCTATTATTGTGTAAGTGGCTGGGTGGCAGTCCATCAACACGTGAGGGGCCGGGTAACGGTCTAGCGCGAGGTCCTAATGCGGCCAGGGTGATGACCGGTGAGGAATTCATCCATCTACAGTAGAAAAGGTTACTTATTGGTATCTTTGCCTGATCAGCAAGATATCTGGTTTATGCCAAAATTCTTTTCCTTTCCAAAATTCATTGGATGTTTCAAACTCTGTTCATACTTTACATAACAGAGGTTCCAGGAAATGTTTTAGAGATATATATATGTGGATATATATATATCGGGACTAAATAAAGTATCTCATAACTTTTTCATTCAATAATATTTCAAAGATTGAATCTATTCAAGTCTTATCTTGTGGTCTCATCAGTGGGATGAACTTTTGAAACTAATTATAACTTGAACGGTGGTAGTTCAAGTAGTATTTGGGAAAGATATAAGTATATTGGGGTACCTTGTAACTTCATCTTTTAAACTTATATCTAATAATAATTGTCTTATGAATGACTAAGATTTTCAGAAAAACGTTGAGACAAGGTTAGATATATGAGATCACCTTGCAACGATATTTTTTTATATACAGTTATACACTGGGAATTTGTGTATATTATGCATGGAAGAGGACTTCCAATATTTTGAAAGGTATATATGTATATAGATATATATACTGAATATTTTCCGACTTCATCGCATTAAGATATCAACTTGGTTCATTTCTTTGACCAAGACTTTCATGAGTATTATGAGTAGGCTCACATATTGTAAATCATTATACATATTATTTTGGTGGGCTTGCTGCTCACCCTTGCTTTCTTCTTCATCACACAACAACAGTTAGGAAAGATGGTCAGACTCCAGCAGACCCAGCACAAGCGCGTGGAAGCGTCCCGCGTCTTCCCGTTGATGTTGTAGCTGCTATAGCTGCAGAGGTAGATCTATTGTAGATCAGACCATCTACTTTTGAGAATCAATTATGTATAATTATAACTTGTGGCAGATAATGGCAATTAACTGTAAATTTATCAAGTAATCATTTTTGGTTGTAATAACTTTTAAATTGTGGATTCAAAGACTTGTACTTATTTAAATTTCATCTCTGAGACTATAACGGGTTGTGGTGTGTGTTAGTGTGGGGTCACAGCATAAGGTTATTTATTATTAATTAAGTGAAGTGATATTGTGGAAAGAAAGACCGTGACGAACCGGATCCCCGACCCCGGATCTGGGGGTGTTACAATTAGTGTGTGAATTAAGCTAAATTTCAGACAAGGAGTAAAGTTTGATTCACTTCAGTACATCTTAGAAATAAGGCATAACTAAAATTTTGCTAAAGAGCTGTCATTATCCTGAAACCTATTGATGAATGAGTTCATGCTTGAGTCCACCTCAACTGTTTTGTGCTAATTTTATGCATCTTTTTAAATTCTATTTTACAGTGGCTTCTCAGTGTAAGTGAGTCACGACTGCTTATCAGAATTTATACTATTATCAGAGTATTTCTCCAGTAATCATAGAGTGTGAAAAGTCACCAAGAAAATATTTTGCTTTTCTAATGCATATTTACTTAATACCAGCAATGCACTTGGGTCGTCCCTTCCATATTTTTACTCTAGATCTCAAAGGAGTACCTGATTTTATTCTTTGATCTTTTTGCTTTTTCTTTTGATAATTGAGGTTTATCAGCACTTAGTACATTCAGCAGATTTACTAGTATCAGAACTTAACAGATGAGTAGCATTATTTTAATTTGTGACTTAGTAATAAGATAAACAAAGTAAACTCAACTAAGCTCAATTATCAGAATTTGCTTGTGTCATAAGATTTCTACAGAAATAATTACTTCTTACATGGGATCATTTGTTTATTGAAGACTACTAGGTCAGTATCTAGCACAGTTATCCTCATAGGATTGAATAGTTACTTAAACAGACATATCACTTATCAGAGTTTAGAAACATATATCAGACAACAATCAGTACTTGAACACATATTTCAATTAATCACAGAATACACAAAGAGATTGCATTCTGTAAATACTGATCATAAAGTCTAATAAACAGAACAAAACTAGACAGATTTAGAAAAAGAACCTGAAACCATTCCAAGTTCATTTACCAATCTTGTAAAAGTGGCTTCACACAGTGGTTTTATGAAGATATCTGCTAGTTGTTGATCTGTTAGAACAAAGTGCAATTCCACTGTACCTTCATTCACATGTTCCCTTATGAAGTGGTACCTGATGCTGATGTGCTTTGTCATAGAGTGTTGAACTGGATTACCTGTCATAGCAATAACACTTTGATTATCACAGTAAATAGGGATTTTAAAATATGTTAACCCATAATCCAGTAACTGATTCTTCATCCAAAGAATCTGTGCACAACAGCTTCCTGCAGCAATATACTCTGCTTTTGCAGTTGATGTGGAAATTGACTTTTGTTTCTTGCTGAACCAAGAAACCAATCTGCCTCCAAGAAATTGGCAGCTTCCACTTGTGCTTTTCCTGTCAATTTTGCAACCTGCAAAATCTGCATCTGAGTAACCTATTAGTTTAAAATCTGATTCTCTAGGATACCACAATCCCAGATCAGCTGTTCCTTTAAGATATTTAAAAATTCTATTCACAGCTGTGAAGTGAGGTTCTCTTGGATCTGCTTGAAATCTTGCACAAAGACAGGTAGCATACATGATATCAGGTCTACTAGCAGTTAGATAGAGTAGAGAGCCAATCATACCTCTGTAATCAGTAATATCTACTGATTTACCAGTATCCTTATCCAGTTTTATTGCAGTGGCCATGGGAGTGGATGCACTTGAACAATCTTGCATTCCGAATTTCTTTAGCAAGTTTCTGGTGTACTTAGTGTGACAAATAAAAGTGCCTTCTTCATTCTACTTGACTTGAAGGCCCAGAAAATAGCTAAAATCCCCCATCATACTCATCTGATATCTTGACTGCATCAGTTTGGCAAACTTCTTGCAAAGTCTGTCATTTGTAGACCCAAAAATGATATCATCAACATAAATCTGGACGAGAAGTAAGTCCTTTCCATGGTTGAGGTAGAACAGTGTTTTGTATATTGTTCCTCTGTTGAATCCACTTTCCAGAAGAAACTGAGCTAAAGTCTCATACCATGCTCTAGGAGCTTGCTTAAGTCCATAAAGTGCTTTATCAAGCCTGTAGACATAATCTGGATTTTTGGAATCTACAAAGCCTGGAGGTTGTTCAACATATACTTCCTCCTCCAATTCTCCATTGAGAAAAGCACTTTTCACATCCATTTGAAAGACAGTAAACTTTTTGTGAGCAGCATAAGCCAAAAATATCCTTATGGCTTCTAACCTAGCAACTGGTGCAAATGTTTCATCATAATCAATTCCCTCATGTTGAGAATATCCTTTTGTAACCATCCTTGCCTTATTCCTTGTAATTATGCCATCACTGTCAGTTTTGTTTCTGAACACCCACTTTGTACCAACAACAGATCTATTCTTTGGTCTTGGCACTAGGGTCCAGACTTCTTTCAAATTCATTTAACTCTTCCTGCATTGTTTGCACCCAATCATCTTGAAGAGCTTCTTCCACTTTCTTTGGCTCAGTCTGAGAAAGAAAATAATTGTAAAGACATTCATTTGAAGTACCTGTTCTAGTTCTGACACCTGCATCAGGATTTCCAATTATCAAATCAGGTGTATGTGACTTTGTCCACTTCCTTGCAGATGGAAGGTTTTCTATAGAACTGGATGCTCCCCCATGATCCATGCTGTCTTCATTTTCATTTTCTGATGCTCCCCCTGAAACTATGCTCTCTGAGTTGGATTCTTCAGAATTTAGATTTTCAGCACTATCAGAATTTGGCTTATCAGAACTGGACGAATCAGAACTTGAAGAGCCAGATGTATGTTCTGATGTTTCTTGAGATGTGGTAGGATCTTGAGTATGCTCCCCCTGCATAGGTGCATCTTCCTTTGACGTAGTCACCACAGTTTCAATAACATCAGAGTCTAATCCATCAGAGTTTACAGTATCAGGACTTAGACTGTCAGGATTTTCAGTATCAGAATTTGAGTCTTCATTTTCAAATCTCAGCTGATCATGGTCAATGAAATCTTCAAGACCAGTAATCTTCTTGTCATCAAAAGAGACATTGATAGATTCCATGACTTTTGTTCTCAAATTATAGACTCTGAAGGCTTTTGTGGAAAGTGGATATCCAAAAAAGATTCCTTCATCAGCTTTTAGATCAAACTTGTATAGCTGTTCAGGATGAGTCTTGAGAACAAAACACTTGCATCCAAATACATGAAAGTACTTCAGATTTGGCTTCTTTTTCTTCACCATCTCATATGGTGTTTTTCCATGCTTGTTAATAAGTGTTGTATTTTGAGTAATATAAGCAGTCTGCACAGCTTCAGCCCAGAAATAGGTTGGAAGCTTTGCTTCTTCAAGCATTGTACGTGCAGCTTCAATGAGAGTTCTATTCTTCCTTTCAACAACTCCATTTTGCTGTGGAGTTCCAGGAGCAGAAAATTCCTGCTTAATTTTATGGTTTTTGCAGAACTCTTCCATCATCAAATTCTTGAACTCAGTGTCATTATCACTCCTTAAGATTTTCACAGAATCTTTGACCAATTTATCCAGATGTTTGACATGATCAATCAAGATAGATGCAGTTTCACTTTTTGTGTGCAAGAAATACACCCATGTGTATCTGGTGAACTCATCCACTATGACCAACGCATATTTCTTCTTTGCAATAGACATGACATTCACTGGATCAAATAGATCAACATGTAGTAGATGATAAGGCTCAAGAATTGATGATTCAGTCTTGCTCTTGAATGAAGATTTTCTTTGTTTGGCCTTCTGACATGAATCACAAAGACCATCAGGAGCAAATACTGACTTTGGCAATCCTATCACAAGATCTTTCATGACCAGTTCATTTATATTGTTGAAATTTAAATGAGAGAGTTTCTTGTGCCAATTCCAGCTTTCTTCAATTGATGCTCTACTCATCAGACAAATTGCAGAACCATCAGTACTTGTTGAAAGCTTAGCTTCATAAATGTTACCACGCCTGTATCCTTTCAGAACAACTTTGCCTTTAGATTTACTCACAATTTCACAGTGTTCTTCAAAGAAATCAACATGATAACCTCTGTCACAGATTTGACTTATACTCAGCAGATTGTGTTTAAGTCCTGAGACCAGAGCTACTTCTTTAATTATGACATTCCCAAGATTGATATTGCCATATCCCAATGTTTTTCCAATGTTGCCATCTCCATAGGAAACACTTGGGCCAGCTTTCTCCACAAAGTCTGATAGCAGGGCCTTATTTCCAGTCATATGTCCTGAACATCCACTGTCCAGAACTATAATATTTTTCCTGTTGCCCTGCAATCACAAAGACCACTAATTATTAGTTTTAAGGACCCAGACTTGCTTGGATCCTTTGGTCTTATTAAGTTTATTAACATTTGCAGCGGATTTAGCATCAGAGTTTATGTTAACATTTTTCTTTTCAGAACTTACATTATCAGACTTTGAATCAGAATTTACACTAAAAGGAACAATGGAAACTTTCTTCAAAGAAGGTTTTATTTGATAATAATCATAGTACAAACTATGATATTCCTTACAAGTATAAATGGAATGCCATAAACTACCACAATGAAAACAAGGATTTTGTGGTTTGTATCTAACAGACTGGCTCTTAACTCCTGATTTTGAAGGTAAGGAGTTAATATTCTTATTCTTCCTGCAAAAAGAAGCCAGATGATTAGAACTTCCACAGTTATGACATATTTTCCTAGGAGCATCAGGAACAGGTTTATAATCATTGCTTTTATTCACACCTTCCTTTCCATTCCTATTTTTCCTAGGTGATTTTACCTTGTTTGCATTCTTAACATCTTTCAGCTTATGCTTAAGCTGCTTCTTTGTCATTAAGCCTATGTTTACTTCAGCTGTCTTTTCCTGTTTAGTTTGTCAGAAGTTAATTCCTCTTTAACTTCTGATTTCTCATTTTCAGACTTTACAGTTACAAACTTAACAGGTTTTAACTTTGGCTTTTGCTTAACAACAGGCTTAATTTCTTCAGTTCCTTTATCATTCTTATCCTCTCCATAACCTACGCCCTCTTTCCAGTTTCCACTACTTAGCAAATTTTGAGTTGTTTTGCCAGAATTAGTCCAAGTCCTGATAATCTCTCTTTCCTTTTCTAACTCAGTTTTTAGAGATTCATTCATTTTTAGCACTTCATCCCTAACATAGAAAGCATCATCTCTATCCTCCTGAGTTTGATGAAACATGACTAACTCTTTTTCTAAGAAATCATTTCTTTTCTTAAAAGCAAGATTTTCAGAAGTTATTCTTTCACATGTTAAAGTTTGATCTCTATAACTAACAAATATGGTTTTAAGATATCTTCTCAACTCATTAATATCATCAGTATGAAAATCATAATTAGTCTGAGGTACCTTTGTTTCAGTAGCTTCAGAACTGCTCTCAGCACTTTCTTTATCAGCATTTGCCATTAATGCATAGTTCTCCTCACTTTCAGAGTCTGAGGTGTCTGTCCAGCTTTTCTGCTTTGTGACAAGAGCCTTGCCTTTGTCACCCTTTACCTTCTTGCAATCAGGAGATATGTGGCCTTTCTCACCACAGTTATAGCATTTAACATTGGTATAATCTCCTCTGTCAGACTTTCCTCCTCTGCCTTTAGATCTTCTGAAATTCTTCTTATCAGAACTTATGCCTTTCCTGGAAAACTTCTTTCCCTTCCTGAACTTCCTGTATGCAATCTTTGTGATTCCTTTCACCATAAGAGCACACAGCTTCATCATCTCCTCATCAGCATCAGTCTCAGGCAAGTTTTCAAAATCTGAGTCATCATCACTTTCAGAACTTGATGACTCAATATCAGACTTTATGAAAAGAGTTTTACCCTTGTCTTTCCTTGAGGAAGCTGCTTTGGGGGATTCTTCTTCAGCCTTAAGAGCAACTGTCCTTGACTTTCCTCTTTTCCTCTTGCTTCTTTGTTCCATCTCAAGTTCATGAGTCTTGAGCATTCCATAGATTTCATCAAGAGTTGTTTCATCAAGATTGTAGTTGTCTCTTATTGTTGTTGCCTTCAAATCCCAGAATTCAGGAAGAGCTAACAGGAATTTAAGGTTTAAATCTTCAAGATCATACTCTTTATCAACCAATGACAAATCATTCAAAAGTTTGACAAATCTATCATATAGATCATTCAATGACTCATTAGTCTTTGAGTCAATGTGTTCATACTCTTGAGTGAGTATTGTCTTCCTGTTCTTCTTAATTGTGTCAGTTCCCTGACATCTTGTTTCCAGAGCATCCCATATCTCCTTAGCAGTCTTGCAGTTGATTACCCTGTTTGACATTACATTATCAATGGCACTATGCAGTAAGTGTCGTACCTTAGCATTCTTAGCAATTGATGCTATATCTTCAGCAGTATAATCACTCTTTTCCTTTGGTACAGTCTTTGCTACTTCACCTGCAACTGCAACTGCAAGCTTGGTTGGTTTGTGAGGCCCTTCCTTGATTCTATCAAGGTATTCTGGATCTGTTGCTTCCAGGAACATGGTCATTCTCACCTTCTATATGGGATATTCAGATGGTCTCAGTATGGGAACTCTGATGGTCTCATACCGACTCTGAATTTGTGTCTTTGGTGGTTCCTCAGTTTTGGTAGGCTTAGTTGGAGTTTCTGTGTCAGACATGATTGTGTTTGGATCTTTAACTGTATATGTGTTAACAGATAGGCTCTGATACCACTTGTTAGGTCACACACACTGTAGAGGGGGTGAATACAGTGTATAATACAATCAAATCAAACTTTAAAATCTTAAGTAACAGAAAACAAACTTTATTGAAACAATAAACTCTGTTACAGTATGGAACTGTTACCTCTCAGTGATGAACAAATATCACGAGAGCTGCTAGGGTTACAATGAATAATCTTCTCGAATATGATAACACTTATAGTGTAAACCCTATGTCTGTGTTTATATACAATACAGTTACAAGATAATCACTAATTGATATGGAATATAATTCTGCTTCCTAAAATATATCAATCAGATATCTTTTCTTCCAAGTATTCCATTCTTCACGGAACTCCTTCTTCATGCATATCTCTTCTTATGTTTATCTTGATCTTCTTTCCTTTAATCAGCTAATGTCCTTATATGATCGTCCTTCAGCACTTAAATTCTGATATCTAACTTTTGATGATTATCTCCTGATAATATAAGTACTGATATCCTTAAGTCCTGACTTCCAGTATAAGTACTGATCAACGGTTAAGTACTGATTTGTCCTGTTAAGTAAGATCTGAAATCTAAACATAAATTATATTAGCCATGACATTATCAAATATATCTAACATTATGCTAATTTACAAGTTGGGGGAGATTGTTAGATATATTTGATAATGTCATGGCTAATGTGATTTATATTTAGTTTTCAGATCTTACTTAAACAGGATAAATCAGTACTTACTGGAAGTCAGGACTTAAGGATATCAGTACTTATATTATCAGGAGATAATTATCAGAAGATGGATATCAGAACTTAAGTACTGAAGGACGTTCAGATAAGGAAGGCAGCTGGTTAAAGGAAAGTAGATCGAGACAAACATAAGAAGAGATATGCATGAAGATGGAATTCTATGAAGAATAGAATACTTGGAAGAAAAGATATCTGATTGATATATTTTAGGAAGCAGAATTATATTCCATATCAATTAGAGATTATCTTGTAACTGTGTAGTATATAAACACAGACATAGGGTTTACGCTATAAGTGATATAACAATCGAGAAGATTATTCATTGTAACCCTAGCAGCTCTCGTGATATTTGTTCATCACTGAGAGAGGACAGTTCCATACTGTAACAGAGTTTATTGTTTTGAATAAAGTTTGTTTTCTGTTACTTGAGTTATTAAAGTTCGATTTGATTGTGCTATACACTGTATTCACCCCCCTCTACAGTATGTGTGACCTAACATTTTCTCCAAAGATCTGAATTTTTCTTCAGCTTTGCTTTTAACATCATCAGCAGCAGCAAGACGCACCCTCAATCTGGCAGAAATATTAGCATTTTACCATGAGTAAAGGTGAAGCTCAGCTGTAGCCCTCACCATAGCCTGCTCAGTCTGCTCTTCTGTCCTGAAAGTCCATCGTTTCACCTCCTCTTCAGAGAAAAATCCAGAAGAGAATGCGCCCAAGTATCTGAGAACGAATGATTGATCATCCGGAACAGTCTTATGGCGCTTAGAGGGCACGTCCTCCCTGTTTGAGATTTCCACCAGAGTTGTATCAATAATCTTTGCAGGAGGAGAAGGGGCCACAACAGTTGGAGGATCCTTGGTTTTTGGATCAATTTTTGTAGCAGTATGTTTGGTCCTCCCAGCTTTCTGTTTTCTGGAGGCACCAATAGCAAATCCTTTGGTCAAAGAAGTCATGTCTGCAAAGAAACATAACAAAACATTTGTCATGGGCGTGACCACAAAGGATGACACATCTTACATATGTAATTAAAAGGAAAGCATAGCTAGCAAATTTGCAACAGTAAAGGGTATTATGAAATTTTACAGAGTTTAAATACCAAAGTTATGCATATCTCAAAGATGGCGCATTCTAAAATTAAGACGCATCCAAAGCACACTACAAATATAAATTAAACATGACGCGTCTTTGGTATCAAGTCGCGCCCTATGAAGACTATGAGAACATGTATATATGTTAGGTAGAAAAAAGATCATGCACATAAAAGTACATGATGCGCCATAAGTGCTACGACACGTCCCATGTATGACAATTCTTACCGTGTTCTAAGTCCATGCCTGCTAATATCAAGTTGGACCAATTCTGCAGCATTAAGTCCTCTAGCTTTCTCATAGGATATGGGAACAGGTTTACCATTATAGAACTCGCGATATTTTCAAATAGAACCTACTCGCGCTAAAAAAGCACAAACTCTTTTGAGATTGGCCTCGATAATCATGTCTCTGAGGTTAAAATGCTTTTCAGTTTCAAGACCTTCTCAGTGTTAGGGCGGAAATATGCGCTAAATATTCATGCAAGTATACGCGATCGCAAGTAATATAGAATAAATTCTAGTTCATTCCCACAGGGATAGGTTTAGGTTAATTTCAATCAATGTATTTATGCAAGACTAGTATGGTTATTATTCAATGCTAAGACGAGTAACAAATTTAGATTGTTTATACTAAGATTGACTAAGAGATTATACTAAAGAACATAAACTAAGAGATTAAAAAGAATTCAATGATACATGACACAAATATGGGATTCTAACTTCATTAAATACTTCATTCAATAGCCTTTTCATTCTTAACCTTAGCATGTAATGGTGATGATACTAATCAGATAACACGAAACTGATAAACACCAACTTTCGTTGTACGAATACCATACTACCAGACATTCAAAAAAGAGATAGAAGCTGAATAGACACCAATTATATTGAGACCCTATATGTCTATAGAATTTGATAACATAATAGTTTAATGCACAAGTTATCTATCGTGATTATATATGGCAAGTAAGATGGTTAAAATTACCTATGCATCATGCATAATGAATACATGAACCTATGCTAGCATGGCAAGTTCTAAACCCTTAAATTCACTTTTGTTTCATTAAAGATTAACACACTATCTTATAAGTTCGCGATGCTCATAAGACGAATAAGCGCAACCAAAACTAGGTTATCATACAATCACCACACTAAGATATCAAAATAAATTAACTAAGGAAATCCATAAATAAATCCGTTAGAATCCCACGACAACGATTAGCCCATAATCGGACTCATCATCAACGTAGGTTCTGATGAAATCATGGTATAATAAACGTAGTCTTTATACTTAATAAAACCAAGTACGAAACAAAAGTAAAGGTTCAAGAATAAGAAAACTAGCATCCAAAAATACAACTTAAAACAAAGAATCACAAGAATAAACTAGATCTTCTTCGCCTTGGTTGAATTGCTCTACGGTCTTCTTACGCCTTCTCCTTAGCTCTGGTACGTCTCCTTATGAAAAATGACCTTTATTTATGTATATATAGCAGCCCATACATAGTAGAAGTCCATCCAATCAAAAGTCCACAAGAATCAAGATTTTAATTCCCGTCCTAGCACGGCCGTGCGCTTGACCAGTGCAGGTGCGCTGTGTTTCTGTTCCTCGGGCGCGGCCGCGTGCTCTCACAGTGCGGGCGCACCGGTCTTCTGGAAAAACTTTTTTTATCTTCTTTTCTTGCTGCAATGAGTTGGTCTTCGCGAGCCTTTATTCCTTGGACACCATCCTAACACCATTTAGCATCAAATCAATGCTAATTCAGCTGAATTCCAAATTAATGCCTGAAATGCAAAAACACTACAAAATACATTAAAACACCAACAACTTGAGTAAAAACACACCAATTCAAAGCTTAATGGAGCGTTATAAAGTGTCATATATGCACTCAACATACCCCAAAATTGAATCGATGCTTGTCCTCAAGCATAAACAGACTCAAAGAACAAGAAACAAAAATGCATGAATGCAACTATATGAATGCAACGATCCCCATAGAATAACTAAACTAATCAACAAGCAACATCTCTCGCATAAATATCAATTAAACCCCACAAATCAAGCTACAAACCAGAGACGTGCGTGTATGCAAATACTTACAGATATACCATCGCAACTAGATCAATAATCATGACTCACTACTCATCAAAGCAATCACAAGGTTATAGATAAAATAAAAGCTAGACTCAAAATAACTTATAACACTTCAATTCTTATATTGGAGTTTTATATGTATTCATGCTTTTATTCTCAATAAAACAACACAGATATGCTTATTTGATCGTGCAATAAGTGAGGTCCACAGAAGACTTATACAATAGTACACATGTAGCGAGCGTTAGGTTAACGGATCCCAGACTATAAAAGCCTTAGTTCACTAGGCACAAAGTCCCCTAAGAACTTAATAACTCGAGTACTAAAGAGCCCACTTGTGATCAATTATACATGACACTTATTATTTTTTTTCTTTTTCTTTTTCTCTTTTTTTCTTTTTCTTTTCTTTTCTTTTCACAAATTTCTGAACGAGTGCGTTTCGCTCCATCTCGCTCAACCCTAGACTACTCATATAAATATGAGTCGGCTACTAGCTAATTGACACCTAGCCACAACAACTAGCAATGAAATCCAATTTTCTTCATTTTTAAAAAAAAATCCATGTTATTTTTATCATTAAGAGAATATCTTAAATTTTAAATATAAACAAGCGATTAAACCTCGACAATCAAATAAACCATAACCATGATCTAGCACTCAAGGAACCTATAGGACTTAGTGAAATACAATTGTCTCTAGCATGCAAATCAACTTGATAAGGCTTAACATCACTAAATATGACACCACTACACTAGCATCAATATCACAAATCAATCGGAAAAATCATCTATGGGATCATGTTATTACGAAAATGTATGAAACTATATGAACAAACTATCATAAAAAACTACAAAAATAAAAAAAAACTACTACATGGAAAACATGCAACTATATGTGACTCACACAAAACATATTCTTTCAACTACTACCCCCAAACTTAAATTTTCATTATCCTCGGTGAAGGTAATAGTAAGGAATCAGGCATACATAATCCGAATCAAGATCCTCACCCATAACAGGTGGAGTGTCAGGCGTGTCTAGAGGTGGATATACGGAGTCCTCACCAAATACTGGCCACTGGATGTCAACACATGTGGCTCTAAATGCAATCCCTAATGCCTGAGTGAGATCATGTGCAAACCGACTATGGATGTCATGCATCGCATCCATCCTCCTTTCTAAACGCCTATACTACGCCATGCTCATACCAACACCAACATCTGCTTCTGCTTCCTCCTACTACTTTGATGGCTGCTGTGACTGAAATGGCTCTACTTCCTTACCCAACTGAGCTCTCCATGCCGCCTTACGAGCATGCTTCGACCCACCAGCAAATGTCTGATCCACTGGCCGTTTTCCCGGAAGAAGATCATATGAATAACCAAGCCCCTTAGGATCGGGCTTACAACCGTACCACTCCACCATACTCAATAATGTCGAACTATCAATAGCAGAACTAGGCAGCTCAAGCTGCTCATGTGCGGCCCAACGAATACCAACTGCCACACACAATTTTGTCACAATGGATGCATAGGGCATAGAACTCGTAGTACTCTCTCGCAAAAATCTCAAAATACCTTGGTGAATAACCATACTATGGTCCACATAGTCCCCCTGCAGAATACCCCACAACAACCGTGCACACTCCACAGTAACATCATGCACGTGAGAATATGGCATAATTTTAGCACAAATAAAAGAATTCAATGTACGTGCAAACCTGTTCATGCACGAAGCAAGGAACGTGGAATAATCAGTTGTGCCCCTCTTGAACTTCCAGTGAGTCTCAGGCACACACAGAGTAGCAACTATCAAATCCAAATCAAACTCCTCCGGAGTCTTCTCGTTCCAAATATCCTGACCAGGCTTCCTCGCGGGCTGATCAATCACCCTCCTTATTGCTTCTACACTGTACTCCATTGTCATCCCCCTAACCACAACGAAATCATTCTGCTCCGCCTTCGCATTAGCATAAAACTCATGAACCACACAAATGGGCAAAGCAGCGGGTGCCTCGCAAAAACCAACTTGGTCCATCTCCAAGAGCATCTCCAACAACTTACCATCTTTTCCTTATGGAAGAAAACCACGCTCCTTAGATATAGGCTTCGCGAGAAGCCTCGTATACTCCGTTTCAGCCTCGGGAGTTGAAAACTTAGGCCTCACACCACCTGCACTCGAAGAATCAGTAGTGCTGCTGCTTACTTGAGTTTGCTGTCTTTTGGGTGCCATTGGGATTGAATAAGAGAGAATAAAAGATAAGTGTTTGAGAGAGAATTGTGTTTGAGAATTTGAGAAGTGATGGAGAAGTTTGTGTATAAGTGTGTGTATATATAGGAGATTGGAAGAGAATTAGATATGAAATAGAAGTGGGAATTGATTATGGGAATAGTGGGAATAATGGGAATGATTTGGAAAGGGAAATTTGGGATGTGGAAGAGTAAAAATCGGGTAGAAATTAATTTTTGTAGTAAAGTCCCCGATTTTCTCTTCTTTTTCTGCTGTTTTTATTTTTTTTCGGATTCAGGGGGCAGCGCAGCCGCGCGCTACCTCAGCATGGGCGCGCCGTGCTTCTGCCTTTTCAATGCGGCCGCCCCGCCAGGCAATGCGTGCGCACTCTGTTTCTGGAACCGCTTCCCCAGCGCGGGTACGCCGTGCTACTATAGTTGGCCCTGAAAATTTTTATTCTTTTGATTTTTTTGTGCTTTTCTCCTTTCTTTCTTCTTCCTCTATCTAGTAATGTACAACAAACTTGGGTTGCCTCCCAAGAAGCGCTTGCTTTACGTCGTTAGCTTGACGTAAAAATGCGAGATCAAATGGATAATAAAACAGCACTAACCACCTCGCGGTTTGCCGTGTCACCATAGTAATGCTTTAATCTCTGACCATTTACCTTGAATGCTTGGCTCAGATCATTCTCAAAAATCTCCACCGCTCCATGTGAAAACACAGTTTTGACAAAAAACGGCCCTGACCACCTCGACTTCAACTTTCCAGGAAAAAGACGGAGACGAGAGTTAAACAAAAAAACTTATTGCCCTGGCACAAATGATTTGAGCACTAGACCCCTATCGTGCCACCTCTTGACTTTTTCCTTATACATTTTGTTGTTTTCGTATGCTTGAAGTTGAAACTCGTCGAGTTCATTCAATTAAAGCATTCTCTTCTTACCAGTTGCATCCAAATCAAGGTTCAACTTCTTCAAAGCCCAATACGCTTTATGCTCTAGGTCCACTGGTAAATGACACCCCTTACCATAAACCAAATAATACAGAGACATACCCAACGGAGTCTTGTATGTTGTTTTATACGCCCAGACAGCTTCATCAAGCTTCAAAGACCAATATTTTCTTGATGGACACACAACTTTCTCTAAAATGCGCTTGATCTCTCTGTTAGATACCTTAGCTTGACCATTCGTCTGAGGATGATAAGTTGTCGCAATGCGATGATTCACATTATACCTTTGCATCATAGCAGTAAATTTTTTATTACAAGAATGCGACACCTCATCACTGATTATGACTTTCGGAGTCCCAAATCTCGTGAATATCTGCTTATGAAGAAAATTAAGCACCACCTTCGCAACATTTTTCGGCAAAGCCTTGACTTCCACCCATTTCGACACATAATCGACCGCCAACAAGATATACTGATTATTGCAAGATGAGACAAATGGCCCCATGAAGTCTATTCCCCACACATCGAAGACTTCAACTGCGAGAAGCATATTAAGAGGCATCTCATCCCTCTTGGACATATTACCTACACGCTGGCATCGATCATACTTCAAAACAAAGTTATGGGCATCCTTAAATAATGTAGGCTGGAAGAATCCCGATTGAAGGACACGAGCTGTTGTCTTCTCTCCACCATAGTGGCCTTCATAAACAGTTGAATGACAGTCTCGCAAGATCCCCCCCCCCCCCGTTTCGATGTATGAAATACATCTCCTGATGATTTGGTCAGCTCCTTGTCTAAACAGATATGGTTCATCTCACATGTAGCACTTCACCTCATGAAGAAACTTCTTCCTTTGAGCATACGACAAGTCGGGAGGCATGATATTACTCATAAGGTAATTCACAATGTTTGTAAACCACGGTTCTTCCTCTTGCACTCCAAACAACTGCTCATCGGGGAAAGACTCATTTATCAATGTCTTATCCAATGATGTTGCACTTGGATCTTCCAAACGAGAGAGATGATCAGCAACTTGATTCTCAGTACCCTTTCTGTCCTTGATCTCCAACTCAAATTCCTGAAGCAAAAGAACCCATCTGATCAATCTAGGCTTCGAGTCCTTCTTCGAGATGAGATATCGAATCGCAGCATGATCAGTGAAAACTGTCACCTTCGTCCCAAGCAGATAAGATCGAAACTTCTCAAAATCATAGACAATAGCCAAAAGTTATTTCTCAGTAGTAGTATAATTCAGTTGAACACCATTTAGGGTCTTACTAGCATAGTAGACCACATGAAATATGTTGTTCTTTCTCTGCCCAAGAACTGCTCCAACTGCATAGTCACTTGCATCGCACATCATCTCAAAAGGTTTATTCCAATCATGTGCAGTTATGACAAGTGTCATGATTAACTCTTCTTCAAGAACTTAAAAGCAGCTAGGAACTCGTTATCAAACTTGAACGGGACATCCTTCTCCAGAAGATTGCACAAAGGCTTAGAAATTTTTGAGAAGTCCTTGATAAAGCGCCTATAGAAACCCGCATGACCAAGAAAGCTGCAAACTCCCTTAACAGAAATTGGTGGAGGAAAATTTTCAATGACCCCCACCTTGGCTTTTTCCACCTCAAGACCCTTACTAGAGACATTGTGACCAAGAATAATGCATTGTCACACCATAAAGTGACATTTCTCCCAGTTTAGAACCGGATTGGTCTTAACACACCTTTTAAGAACATCACCAAGATTTTGCAAACACTCATCAAATGAACCGCCAAACACAAAGAAATCATCCATGAACACCACCACATTCTGACCAATCATGTCATAGAAGATGGCCATCATACATCTCTGAAATGTTGCAGGTGCCCTACATAAACCAAAAGAAACCCTTCTAAAGGTGAAAGTACCAAATGGAAAAGTGAAAGTAGTCTTCTCCTGATCTTCCGGAGCAATGCATATTTGATTATAGCCTGAATAGCCATCTAGAAGGCAGTAGTACTCATGCCCGGCCAATCTGTCAAGCATCTGATCAATAAACGGCAGAGGGAAGTGATCTTTTCTCGTGGCCTTGTTCAGCTTCCTGTAATCCATGCAAACTCTCCACCCCGTGACTGTTCGAGTAGGAATGAGCTCATTCTTCTCATTAGAAATAACTGTGATACCTCATTTCTTTGGTACACACTGAACTGGACTCACCCAAGAACTGTCAGAAATGGGATAGATGATCCCTGCATCCAGCCATTTAAGAATTTCCTTCTTCACAACTTCCTTCATGATAGGGTTAAGCCTTCTTTGTTGCTCAACAGTAGGCTTGCTACCTTCTTCTAGCATAATTTTATGCATACAATAAGAAGGACTGATTCCCTTAATATATGTTATCGTCCATCCAATCGCCGATTTAAACTCTCTCAGAATTCTCAAGAGTTTTTCCTCATCACTAACTGAAAGATCAGATGCAATAATAACAGGCAACGTAGATGCATCACCTAAAAAAGCATACCTTAAGTGTCCAGGCAATGGTTTAAGCTCAAGTGTAGGAGCTTCCTCAATAGATGGCTTGAGGCGCTTAGGAGATTTGTTCAGCTCCTCCATTCCAAGAGATTCAAAAGGCATATCCATTTTCCTCTTTAAGGGAGAAGCATTCAAATATTGTAACTGCTCATCACCTTCATCATCTTCACTATCAGAATTCCCCAACAAGGCATTTTCTAAGGCATCAGACCTTAGCAATTGATCAAGTTCTGAAGTCACCACAGAATCGACCAACTCCACCTTTAAGCACTCCTCATTTTCCGTAGGGAACTTTATAGCATTGAACACGTTAAAAGTAACATCCTGATCCAGCACTAGCATGGTGAGCTCACCTTTCTGCACATCTATCAAGGTTCGGCCAGTCGCCAAGAAAGGTCATCCTAAGATTATGGGAATCTACTTATCCTCCTAGAAATCAAGAATTACAAAATCAGCAGAAAAGATGAGTTTGTCCACCTTGACCAAAACATCTTCAACAATGCCTCGTGGATAAGTAATAGAACGATCGGCCAACTGCAAAGTCATATAAGTAGGCTTCATATCCAGTAAGTCCAACTTCTTGAAGATTGATAAAGGCATCAGATTGATGCTAACTCCCAAGTCACATAAGCATTTGTCAAATGACACTTTTCTAATGGTGCAAGGAATAGTGAAGCTTCCAAGATCTTAAAGCTTTGGAGGTTGCAGCACAGCACTGCATTCCTCCGTGAGAGCAACTGTCTCTAAGTCATCAAGCTTCACATTTCTAGAGAGAATAACTTTCATAAACTTCGCATAACTAGGCATTTGTTCAAGAGCTTTAGCGAAAGGTATGTTGATGTGAAGTTTCTTGAGCACCTCCAGAAACTTCTCAAACTGCTTATCCAGCTTTTTCTTCTGCAGCCTCTTAGGAAAGGGAGGTGGAGGATAGATTTGTTTCTCCCCTGTATTACCCTCAGAAGGAGTGTGTTCAACATTAGTCTTCCTTGGTTCCACTTCAGAGTCCTTATGTACTTCTTATTTAGCCACATCTTCTTCATCCAAACCACGTGAATGTTCGGGGTTTGCAACCTTCCCAGACCTCAATGTAATTGCCTTTACCTGCTCCTTTCCTTCCCTCTTTCCTGGTACTTCAGTGTCACTAGGAAGTGTACCAGGTTGACGATTTAACAAGGCATTGGCAATTTGCCCAATTTGATTTTCTAAGATCTTGATAGAAACCGCTTGGCTTTTGCACATGAGCCTCAACTCCTCCAATTTAGATATTTCATTCGACTGTTGCAGTTGGAGTTATTGCCTTGGTGCATATTGCGGTTGCTGAAAACCAGGGGGTTGTACAATTTTCCTGGATACTGCTGATAAGGTTGTTAAACCTCATTCTGAGTGTTGCTCCAACTAAAGTTAAGATGATTGTGGTTGTTAGGATGATAGGTGGCTGGTATAGGTTGCTGCGACCTCTGAAAGTTGCTCACGAACTGAGCTGATTCACTAGAAATGGCACACTAATCAGTCTCATGGGCACCAGCACAAAGCTCACAGACACTAGTGATCTGATTAACTCCATAATTAGACAGAGAATCCACATTCATCGTCAAAGCCTTAAGTTGAGTAGCTATAGCAGTAGCTGCATCCAACTCCGGAATCCCTTCTACCTTACCCTGAGATAGTCGCTGAGTAGGATTCTGGTATTCATTAGCAGCCATCAGTTCAATCAATTTATAAGCTTCATCATAGCTTTTAGCCCATAAGGCTCATCCCGATGCTGCATCAAGCATAGGTTGAGAAGTAGCACCCAAACCATTACAGAAATAGTTAATGATCATCCAGTCAGGCATCCCATGATGAGGACACTTCCTAAGCATCTCCTTATATCGATCCCAAGCCTCACATAAAGATTCTCCAGATTGCTGAGAAAATTGAGTAAGTGCATTTCTGATTGCAACAGTCTTCGCCATAGGAAAGAATTTTGTTAAGAACTTTTGAGCAAGATCACCCCATTTGGTGATGGACCCTGGTGGTAGAGAATGTAACCAGCACTTAGCTTTATCCCGCAGAGAGAATGGGAAAAGCCTCAACTTAATAGCATCTTCAGAAACTCTATTGAACTTGAAAGTGTCACAGATCTCGATGAAATCTCTGATGTGCATGTTGGGGTCTTCTTTCGGAGAACCCCCAAACTGAACTGAGTTCTGTATCATCTGAATCGTGCTCGACTTGATCTCAAAAGTATTAGCCGAGATGGCTGGCTGAACAATGCTAGACTGTGTGGCGCCCTCCAAACCCGTGTCAGAAGTTTGGGGTGCACAATACTTACACAATATAAAAACATGTACATGAAATATTCTTTGCAATGACCCTATTTTACATAACTACGGATCGCAATAGGTTAAAGTATGAAAACAAGCCATAACTTTAACTTTTATTACAACTTACCAAATCCCAACTAATTTAACTTACAACTGATAATGAACTTATTCTTACAATTTTTACTATTTCACTACCGCAATCAGCTCCTGTTAGCTCGATCCAACTCAATCTGGAATCCTAGCTCGTACATTGAACTGGGAAACCTCGTTGTCAACCGTATCATTCTTAACTGTAGAATACATAAAAAGATTCGCAAGAGTGAGCTAACTAGCTCAGCAAGTCATAATGACAATAATTGAGGTTAATCAATGATCAAACGAGATGATTCAGAGGAATCAAGTTTATTGCTAAACAATCATTAGAATTGGATATTCATTTTAAGTTTTAAAACCAAGGTTAGGCTGCTGATCAGTCACGCACTAACCCCGAGCAAAGCACACAGCACTGCTCTAACTACTGGATCCAAGGCACACATTGGCCTATAATTGACCATAAATCTGATCTGACCATGAATCTGGTCCACATTTAGAAAACTATCCAATTCTAAAACAATTCAGTGTAATAAATAATGTAATTCAATAAGCAAGATCATAATCAACATTGATAAAGCACTTGTACAAAAGCGTAATGCGATTCATGAGTATCACAAGGGTATATCAAGGTATGTATGAGAAACGGTTTTCAGCCTGTAAAAGGATCTGGTATTCGACAAATAATGATTTTTCAAGGCATAGTTCTTTGATGTTATAAAGAATGGTTGGGGTATAAAAGTTTCTGTGTTTTCAAACAATTTTCTTCCAGTGTTTGGTGTTTGGTAGCTATACATTAGGGGAGCAGTATCATATTTGGGTGGTTTGGTATCTGGAAATCAATAAAGGATGGTTTACAAAGAATAAGACTTATGGCTCAAGATCAAGAAAAATCAGGGTTCAAGGTTAAATAGTTTAAAACACTTGCAATATAAAACAGGAGTTAATTTGAATAATAGCAACATGTTATAAAATAGTTCAAAAATATCTGCGATATATCTTGAAGAAAAGTTCAGAAGTACTTGCCTTACAGGGCTTTACAACTATTACTGATCGACTCTGAGCCGACTCTATCGCTCAGTCTTTATTGTCTATTCACTAGATCACTCTGGATTCTACCTCAACACTTAAGTCCTTTGGTTGGAACCTTACTGAGCCTTTCGACTGACCACCAACTATCTTTCGTCCAATGCCAATTCTCAGGCATTCCGACTAGAACCTACAAGGTCGAAACACCCTAACTTAGACATTCGATTATGCTTGACATATCCTCGTTAACAATCTACCCACTCGATATTAAGTTCCGACCTGTAGTGATATATATTAAAATAATACACACAACATTTAAGGTTCACATTCTCGAAAATTGGTTCGGTATTCGTTTCCAGAAAATACGTATATTAGTTATTTTACGAAATTAGGGTTATTACTTATGGAAAAACAGTTCACTACCACATACAATCAGATTTCATATACGACATATATATATATATATGTTTATATATACTCGTTCGACAGCCCGATAGTTACTGGATATGATCCCGTATTTTCGTAGTTTAATTTCCCGGAAATCGGACAGCGTCCCCTTTGTTTATCGAACTACCCGTCGAACATCATCGACGTCAATAACAACAAATCACAATCCATAATCACCACAACCAATATCCGCAAATTCCCAAGTACTAATTCAATACTATTATTAGTTATTATTCGCACTTTACATTTAATTCATATTTTATTTTTATTTACTAAATTAGGACTCAGAATATGATCATCACGGTCCACCGCCGGCTCGCCGAGGCTCATCGCCGACGGCGATAAGATTCGGAGGTGCCCGATTATTTTGGGTTTGCGTTACGAATCCTACCGATTAATTTATAATTCATTTTTGCACGATAAATTTTATTTCACGAAACCTCCATTCAATTTATTCACTGCAGCAATCACAGTGAAAATTATTCAGCGAACTAAAATAAGCATTCAAAGGAATATTACACAGAACACGCGCCTCACGAGCCCCCAAGCACAGACGAGCGCACGGCCGGAAAATAACCGGTGGCACAGGTAGCTACTCAGGAAATACAACAGTTAACATATGCACACAATCAACTGCAACAATACACATACCCTGACACTGAACACACGCACAGACACAACCCTCGCAGGAAATGAAACCGGCGGCGAGGGAGTCAAGAAAACAGGGAGGCAGAAAGGGGAAAACAGAGTAGAGCACACAACAATAACCTCAACTGAGATACACACATAGATGTGTGTATATGTTTGCCTATAATCATTACTGAACCACTGCCAAATAGCCGGAACAGAACAGATTATTGGAACCACGGGAACCAGCGGAGGAATCGCCGGAAGAGAAGGAGAACGGCGACGAATCGAGAGAAACCGAGAATGGAGAGAGAGAGAGAGAGAGAGAGAGAGAGAGAGAGAGAGAGAGAGAGAGAGAGAGAGAGAGAGAGAGAGAGAGAGAGAGAGAGAGAGAGAGAGAGAACAGACAAGAGAGAGATTCATTTGTACGCCCCCCCCCCAAACCAATTTATTTCTGTTGATACTTACCAGTTTAGTCGAGAAGAATCGAGAAGCTGCCACACATAAAAGAAAAGAAAAACCGATATGTGTCCTCGTTAAATCCATATTTTTTTTTCTCATTTCGCGTTTTAACGAACCATTACGCAGGTAAAAATAATCCGAAAATTACCAAATTAGTTTTAAAATTTTATAAAAAAAATCCCAAAACTCACAACATAAAATTTTCATAATTTTTAAAATATTTTCGAAACGCAACTCGTACCCGCATTTCACAATTAACGAACCGAGCTGCACTTAAAACAAATTCATAAAATCATAAAAGTAGTCGTAAAATGTTATAAATATCCTGAAGTTAATAAAAACATAAATTTTGAAATTTTGAAATAATTTTTTTTTTGAAACACAATTTATACCCGCTTTTAGCAATTAAACGAATCGACACGCGGGTGAAATTAATCCCGAAAATTTCCAAAATAATTTTAAAATTCTCAAAATATTCCAAACTTTAATTAATTTGAGTTTTATAATTTTTGAAGAATTCTAGAATTAAATACAGATTTTACAAATAAATGTAATCAGAAAATCATTTAAAGATAAATAATTAATAAAATATTGATTTCTCAATTTTGTAAAATCCTAAAATTAATTAATGTAGTTATAAAATCATAAAAACAATTTTAGAAACATTCCAAACATTTATGCAAATAAATTTGGACTAAATCCACTTTTGAAATTAGAAATAATTCAATACGACTCCATAATTAATCATGCGGACAACCCGGTACACCATAAATCACATATAGCTACTAATCAAACAACACATATTTTATTTATCTAATAATTTCCATAATCACGTTTTTAAATAATTCAAAATACACGAGTCGTTATATCCTTCCCCCTTAAAAAGATTCTGTCCTCAGAATCTGGTCTATTTAAATAAGTGAGGATATTTGTTAAGCATATCTGACTTTAGTTTCCAGGTAGACTCTTCTACTCAAGGATTTCAAACATATTCACTATAGATATACCCTTATTTCCAAGGACTCGCCTTTGACGATCAAGAATTTGGATCGATCACTATATGCAGAACAAACTTGGACAAGAGTCCATTGGCTCCTAATCAATCACTTAATTTGAATCTGATACTTATCGCCTTAACATTGACACACAGGACACATTATATGTACATACTGTTATGACGGTAACATCAACTCATGAACAACTTTATCTATATTTATTAATACCTCGAATGGTTCACTAGTTGTAGGATTTAACCTGTACCTTCTACTCAGACTTATCCAGTCTCTTTCAAGATGAAACTTGTACTAACACTACTGGTCCTATTTCTATACTTATACTCTCTTTCGATATAATTTCGCCATATTTCTTTGACTACTCCGAGCTGCTTTAATCAATATCACTACGCCCTTGGTGTGCTGAATTAACTTAGTATTTGACAACTTCCTTTCTCCAATTGTATCTCAATAAAGTGGGGACCTACACTCACGTCCACCTAAGGCTTGGAAAAGTGGCATTCTAAAGATGACATCGATGATGAAAGATCATCCCAGTTTTCCTAAAAACTCAACCTCTCAACATATCTTATATTTTCTGAATCGCTTCCTTACTTTGACTCTCCGTTTAAGGATGATAGGCGGTGCTCATTTTAAGCTTAGTATTCAAGCATTCAAACATCTCTTACTATTTTCCATCAATTAAGGCTAAAAGGTAATTTCATATATTCACTTCTTATCACCTTTAGGTATTTGAACTTCATATTCCATTTTTTCCCAATTCGTTTATTAACTCCTCAGTGATCTTAATTACATCCAATCCCTTCTTTCTGTACAAGGCATATGTTACCATTCGGCTTTGTTTAGGTAGGTGTTAATGGATTAATCAGAATCTTTTGTTAACTTTGGTCAAAAGTTCATACTTGAAAACTTATCGTATAGTTGTTTTCCTTCAAATCTTTTGGGGAAAATCCTTGGGCATTCCACACAGACTCTCTTATTCTCTGAATAGCTGGGGATGTTATCAATAAATACAATTCACTTATTCGAGTACTCCTTATATACCATGTTCCTTAATTTTTTAAAGACAACTGCTACACTTGTTATTTCACATAATATCACCAGAGCTTGTAATGCTCATAACTCATTTTAATCGTAATCTCTGATATGTTCCCAGGTTGGATCTTAAGTTAATTTTTGATACATAACACACTTCTTGAATTAGGTCTCTTAAGTAATCAATTTTTTATAGGGTCTCACTTTCTTCTTATTCGTTGTTTTGTTAAATTTCCGATAATCAGTACATACTCTCATAATTTCATTCTTTTTTCTCCTTTAACATCACTGGTACACTTCACGATTTGCTTCTTGTAAAACCACTCCTTGGGTCTGCCTTATCCACTAGGCCTCCCATACTTCGCCTTAATTCTTTGACATGTCCAACACTCCCCAATCTATTTTGAAATTCCCTTTTTATACCTGGTTATCACTATTTTTCTTTAAATTTCCATATATCTTGGCATCTCTGCAATAGATTAAATACTTTATATTGTGAATTCCCTGTGGGATCTCATTTCTTAATTCCTCTACTTGTAGCATCCAAGTGCTGGAAGAAAACCTGGGGATATCGTGATCGTTCTCCTGGGCGTATAAATTTCCTCTTACTAACTGCTAACGTCGCGATCCATTATCTTCTCTTGACATCTCCTTATCTTTCCCTTAACAACTTCGACTGAAAGGTCATACTATCCATTCTTTCTTCTTTTTGGATTATAAATTCTGACTTCCAATTCCAACTTCTAAAATTCCATAGATAATTCTTCTGGTACAGTTTCTATGTTTGTTTTCTTCTTTTTTTTCGTATCACTTGCCTCTATATTTGCTTTTCCTCATGAATACATACTTCAACCTCTTATGGTCCGTATAGATCTTATACATTTCTCTATACATATCATGTTTCCCAATCTTTCAAAGAGAATATTATTACTGCTAGTCCCAAATTATGAGTAGGATACTTCTGCTCATAAGGTTTCGGTTGTCTGGGTGCATATAATAACTTCATTGTGTTGCATCAACACACATCATACTCCTTTATGAGAAGTACCACTATAAACTACCAAATCTCCTTGATACTTTTAAAGTGATAAAGCAGGTTCTGTAACCATTCTTTCATTTAACTCCGCAAAACTTTCTTCACCCTTCTCCATTTCATATAAACTTCTTACTTTTCCTGGTTAGCTTCGTCAAAGGTATTGCAATTTTTAAGAAATCTTGCACAAATTTTCAATAATAACCGGTCCAGGATAAAACTTCTTACCTTTGCTGGTGCTTTTGATCTTTCTTTATTCATAGTAACTTTAATTTCTGCTGGATCCCCTTTGGTCTCCTCCTCTCTGACTATTTATGCTTTCTACCTTTAAAACTTCCACATTGTAAACTTTCATACAATATCTTTCTTCTTCGAATTCCCGGCTATCATTAAATGCTTTGCATGGTCCTCCGCTGACTTTAAGTAACACAACTACTGCTTATCCAGATATTCCTTAAACATTCTGTCCATCAAGTTTAAATATCACTGGTATATTGGTTAATCCAAATGACAATACGAGAATTTTATAACACAGTACTTAGTTCTGAAAATTATCTTTGATATGTCCATAGGTTTAATCTTCAATTGGTGAAATACCAAGTCTTAAATCAATCTTATAAAAGTACTTTGCTTCTTTCGTTTGATCAAACAAATCATTGGTTCGAGGTAACAGATACTTGCTCTTGATAGTAAACTTGTTGAGCTTTCGTTGGTCGACGCCTAATCTCATACTTCCATCTTTCTTATGAACAATTAATACCGGTACACCTTATGGGGTACACTAGGTCTAATCGCTCCTTCTTCTAATATCTCTTGCATTTGTTTTGCTATTCGTCTGGGCATCATGCTTAAATAGTTAATCCATTCCTTAGAATAATGTCAAATCCTCTTATCTCAAATGATATCAATTATTTACAACTTATTCCCAGAAATCTCAATTCCACCATTGTTACTCACTTATTTAACAAATACACGTTCTTGAATTTGCTAGTCCTTTAGTCATAATCTTATTAATTCAACGGGGTAAATCATCTTATCAACAATACCTTGGGGAATAAACAATCAAATTGCTTCCACATCTTTCAATAATTTAACGCATAAGGTATCCACAATAATTATTCACGTCACCGCATCTGTATTCTGAATAACATATTTCACAGACAAATTATAAGCTCTCGTTCTTGGAGACATATTCCTTATTGGAGTAGATTCCCTTAGCTCTTAGTGGATCCTTCACTGGGGCTAATGATTGCAATCCTTGCCATATGCCCTGGTCTCCTTCCCGTGCGTAAGAGGTAGCTGGAACTTTGTCCGCTTGGTTCATAATTCGTTGATTTGTTTGAAAAACTTTCGAAAAAAACGACGGTATAACGAAATAACTAGAAGGATTCATAATTCAATAAACTTGAAGTTGAAAAGAAAGAAGAAATAATGATTTGAATATGAATGAGACAACCACATTGGTACTTAAGATGGCCAGTCTTTCATACCATATGGCATACAGCACATGATTAGGTGGCGTCCCATCCGACTCTCCATCATTCTGACAAAGTGTCTCACCATAACACTGTTTATCCCAATTAGAAAGCAAAACTTGAGGGAAACAATTAAATTTGAAAGGAATGCAATATCCTTCTTTTCGATATCATAGCAAAGAGTTTATTTAAGAAAAGAAGTTCATACTTATTTAGGAATCAAAAAGGAATATACGCTGTAATATTGAATGACAAGAACAATACCATTGGTCACCATCCACATTTCACTTATATTCATCTTTCGAGCTTGTTTGATCATATCCCAATTGCGTCATATATCAACTTTAAAAGGTACGCTGAAATGCCTTCTCAAATTAAGCATTAAGGTAGATTCTTACTTGTTAAGTCTTGCGTCTGTAACATCACGCCTACACGTATAATATTTTAATAATTCGATCATAATGGCGTTCTTACCAGATAACCTCGGGTGTCCTCCTTTTCAATTTAGAATAACCATGAATCATTCAACATAACGATCCTTTTGTTAATAATATTCTTCTTTTAGAAAAATCTAGAAATCTTCTCAATCTCCTTCAGTCATACTCAGGCTTCTGTTAGATCAATGAATTCTTTGAACTTTGATAGTCCTAGTAATTTGATGAGTAATTGCTCCGTACGCTGATTCTATTGTTAATCTTATCAAACAATATTTGTACCTTTCTGTTAGAAATAATCAACTTCTTTATAATCGCGGATCACTTTATTCTCTGAATCAACAATACCAAGTCTAAAATAAATATCCTTCCAGGTAATCCGGGTCTTTTAACAAACAAGAAACTCAAGTAGTAACTTAACAACCAGTGTTTAAAACTTATTTTATTCAAAAAGGCTTTTAGAAATTTTTTAAGGAAAAATCTTTTCGAAAACTTGTTTAAAAATTTTGAAAATCACAAACCTGGTTGTCCTTACTATATGAGTTGGTTGTTGTCCTTCCTTCTTATAACAAGATACCAAATTAAAGAAACGATCACATAAAGATCCATTTACTTCAATCTACCCTCTCTCCTTTATTGGTTCCATTTGTCTTCCTTAATCGACGAAAACTTCAGTTATCGTTGCATGCTATCTTATTCGTAGCTTCACATCAAGGCTTCCATACTGGTAATACTCCCGTTATCAACTTTGCAATTGTTAAGTGGAACAGACTATCCAATAGTCAACAAGTCGGCTAATTCCATATCACCTTGTTACTATAAATATATCATATTGTCATAACACCATTATCTAACTTCAAGAAAACTCTAAATCCATAATCTCCTCTAACTCTCTCTTTTCAGTACTTATCTAATCCATTCCACAAGCTAGTCGTGGGTGGCCTACTTACTAATGGCTTCTTTTAACCTGAAACAACTATTCTCTGGAACACTTGAATCTTCTTTCTAAACTTCTTCTCACCTTTATTAATGTCTCATGCATTAACCATTTACTGTAGCTATTGAATCCATCCTCGTAAATACGGTTGCTCCATAAGATAGGTTTAAACTGAGGGCATAGAACATGATGTAGGGTAAACTGAAGAGATACACTCACATGCGAATGTCCAGTAAAACAAGAATAAACAGATGGAGGTTCCTAAATAGGTCGTCTCATATCAAGAGGTGGTAAAATAGCGTAGAATAGCTTGAAGAGGGGCAACTGTCATAACGGAAGGTAGTACCATTGATACTGATGGAGGAACAAGGTGCAAATCAAATCTGAAAAAAGATGACGATCCTCGAACGGAAAGCTCCAAACGATCAGATGATACAGAGAAATCAGGATCTGCCATTGCCGTTGTCTGGAAATCACGTCGCAAGCTAAGAATCCCGAATTGCAATACGAACTATGTCGGAGACCTACTATATAGTCGCACTCATCCTCACAACTTCTTATCTTTTTATTTCCTATTCCTAATCCTAACCCTCTACTCAATCCCGACAATATAGGCTTGTTTCAGTGACTTATAACCTGTAGCTCTGATACCAACCTGTGGCGCCCTCCAAACCCGGGTCAGAAGTTTGGGGTCCACAACACTTACACAATATATAAACCTGTATATGAAATATTCTTTGCAATGACCCTATTTTACATAACTACGGATTGCAACAAGTTAAAGTATGAAAACAAGCCACAACTTTAACTTTTATTACAACATACCAAATCCCAACTAATTTAACTTACAACTGATAATGAACTTATTCTTACAATTTTTACTATCTCACTACCGCAATCATCTCTTGTTAGCTCGATCCAACTCAATCTGGAATCCTAGCTTGTACATTGAACTGGGAAACCTCGCTGTCAACCGTAACCTTCTTAACTGTAGAATACATAAAAAGATTCGCAAGAGTGAGCTAACTAGCTCAACAAGTCACAATGACAATAGTTGAGGTTAATCAATGATCAAACGAGATGATTCAGAGGAATCAAGTTTATTGCTAAACAATCATTAGAATTGGATATTCATTTTAAGTTTTAAAACCAAGATTAGGTTGCTGATCAGTCACGCACTAACCCCAAGCAAAGCACACAGCACTGCTCTAACTACTGGATCCAAGGCACACATTGGCCTATAATTGACCATGTATCTGGTCTGACCACGAATCTGGTCCACATTTAGAAAACTATCCAATTCTAAAATAATTCAGTGTAATAAACAATATAATTCAATAAGCAAGATCATAATCAATATTGATAAAGCACTTGTACAAAAGCGTAATGCGATTCATGAGTATCACAAGGGTATATCAAGGTATGTATGAGAAACGGTTTTCAGCCTGTAAAAGGATCAGGTATTAGACAAATAATGATTTTTGAAGGTATAGTTCTTTGATGTTATAAAGAATGGTTGGGGTATAAAAGTTTATGTGTTTTCAAACAATTTTCTTCCAGTGTTTGGTGTTTGGTAGCTATATATTTGGGGAGCGGTATCATATTTGGGTGGTTTGGTATATGGAAATCAATAAAGGATGGTTTATAAAGAATAAGGCTTATGGCTCAAGATCAAGAAAAATCAGGGTTCAAGGTTAAATAGTTTAAAACACTTGCAATATAAAATAGGAGTTAATTTGAATAATAGCAACATGTTATAAAATAGTTCGAAAATATTTGCGATATATCTTGAAGAAAAGTTCAGAAGTACTTGCCTTATAGGGCTTTACAACTATTACTGATCGACTCTGAGCCGACTCTATCGCTCAGGATTTATTGTCTATTCACTAGATCACTCTGGATTCTACCTCAACACTTAAGTCCTTTGGTTGGAACCTTACTGAACCTTTCGACTAACCACCAACTATCTTTCGTCCAATGCCAATTCTCAGGCATTCCGACTAAAACCTACAAGGTCGAAACACCCTAACTTAGACATTCGATTATGCTTGACATATCCTCGCTAACAATCTACCCATTCGATATTAAGTTCCGACTTGTAGTGACATATATTAAAATAATACACACAACAGTTAAGATTCACGTTCTCAAAAATCGGTTCAGTATTCGTTTCCAGAAAATACGTAAATTAGTTATTTTACGAAATTAGGGTTATTACTTTTGGCAAAACAGTTCACTACCACATACAATCAGATTTCATATACGACATATATATATATATATATATGTTTATATATACTCGTTCGACAGCCCGATAGTTACTGGATATGATCCCGTATTTTTATAGTTTAATTTCTCGGAAATCGGACAGCGTCCCCTTTGTTTATTGGACTACCCGTCGAATATCATCGACGTTAATAACAACAAATCACAATCCATAATCACCACAACCAATATTCGCAAATTCCCAAGCACCAATTCAATACTATTATTAGTTATTATTCGCACTTTTCATTTAATTCGTATTTTATTTTTATTTAATAAATTAGGACTCAGAATATGATCATCACGATCCACCGCCGGCTCGCAGAGGCTCATCGCCGACGGTGATAAGATTCGAAGGTGCCCGATTATTTTGGGTTTCCATTACGAATCCCACCGATTAATTTATAATTCATTTTTGCATGATAAATTTTATTTCATGAAACCTCCATTCAATTTATTCACTGCAGTAATCAAAATGAAAATTATATCAGCGAACTAAAATAAGCATTCAAAGGAATACTACACAGAACACGCGCCTCACGCGCCCACAAGCAAAGACGAGCGCACGGCCGGAAAATAACCGGCGGCACAGGTAGCTACTCAGGCAACACAACAGTTAACATATGCACACAATCAACTGCAACAATACACATACCCTGACACTGAACATACGCACAGACACAACCCTCGCCGGAAAAGAAACCGGCGGCGAGGGAGTCAAGAAACAGGGAGGCAGAAAGGGGAAAACAGAGTAGAGCACACAGCAATAACCTCAACTGAGATACACACATAGCTGTGTGTATATGTTTGCCTATAATTATGACTGAACCACTTCCAAATAGCCGGAATAGAACAGATTATCGGAACCATGGGAACCAGCGGCGCAATCGCCTGAAGAGAAGGAGAACGGCGACGAATCGAGAGAAACCGAGAATGGAGAGAGAGAGAGAGAGAACAGACAAGAGATAGATTTATTTGTACACCCCCCCCCAAACCAATTTATTTTTGTTGATACTTACCAGTTTAGTCGAGAAGAATCGAGAAGCTGCCACACATAAAAGAAAAGAAAAACCAATATGTGTCCTCGTTAAATCCATATTTTTTTCTCATTTCGCGTTTTAACGAACCATTACGCGGGTAAAAATAATCCAAAAATTACCAAATTAGTTTTAAAATTTTATAAAAAAAATCCCGAAACTCACAACATAAAATTTTCATAATTTTTAAAACATTTTCGAAACGCAACTCGTACCCGAATTTCACAATTAACGAACCGAGCTGCACTTAAAACAAATTCATAAAATCATGAAAGTAGTCGTAAAATGTTATAAATATCTCGAAGTTAATAAAAACATAAATTTTGAAATTTTGAAATTTTGAAATAATTTTTTTTTGAAACACAATTTATACCCGTTTTTAGCAATTAAACGGATCGACACGCGGGTGAAATTAATCCCGAAAATTTCCAAAATAATTTTAAAATTCTCAAAATATTCCAAATTTAAATAAATTTGAGTTTCATAATTTTTGAAAAATTCTAGAATTAAATACAGATTTTACAAATAAATATAATCAGAAAATCATTTAAAAATAAATAATTAATAAAATATTGATTTCTCAATTTTGTAAAATTCTAAAAATAATTAATGTAGTTATAAAATCATAAAAACAATTTTAGAAACATTCGAAACATTTATGCAAATAAATTTGCACTAAATCCACTTTTGAAATTAGAAATAATTCAATATGACTCCATAATTAATCATGCGGACAACCCGATACACCATAAATCACATATAGCTACTAATCAAACAACACATATTGTATTTATCTAATAATTTCCATAATCACATATTTAAATAATTCAAAATACACGAGTCGTTATAGACTGAATATCATTGATCTTCGGTTGAGAGTAGTCCATCAAAGCCTTTGGATTTGCTTCTGGTTCTCCCAGTACAACAATAGCCTCTTCTTCTTTCTCAACTAACATCTCTTCCTCAACTTTCTCCTCTACTACAATTTCTTCCTCAGTTTGATCCAGTATCCTCATACGAGACCGAGAACGCGTATGCATACACGCTCGCTAGATTACCTGAAACACGACAAGGAATTAAGTAAGTAACAATGTCCGAGTCACTGAACTTTAACGACCAATGATGACAAACACATAAACTAAAAATTAACACCGAAATCCCCAGCAGAGGCGCCAAAAACTTGTTAGGGCGGAAACACGCGTTAAGATTCATGCAAGTATACGCGATCGTAAATAATATAGAATAAATTCTAATTCATTCCCCCAGGGATAGGTTTCGGTTAATTTCAATCAATGTATTAATGCAACACTAGTATGGTTATTATTCAATGCTAAGACGAGTAACAAATTGAGATTGTTTATACTAAGATTGACTAAGATATTATACTAAAGAACATAAACTAAGAGATTAAAGAGAATTGAATGATATATGACACAAACATGGGATTCTAACTTCATTAAATACTTCATTCAATAACCTTTTCGTTCTTAACCTTAGCATGTAATGGTGATGACACTAATCAGATAACACGAAACTGATAAATGCCAACTTTTGTTGTACGAATACCATACTACCAGACATCCACAAAAGAGATAGAATCTGAATAGACAACAATTATATTGAGACCCTATATGTCTATAGAATTTGACAACATAATGGTTTAATGCACAAGTTATTTATCGCGATTATATAGGGCAAGTAAGATGGTTAAAATTACCTACGCATCATGCATAATGAATACGTGAACCTATGCTAGCATGGCAAGTTCTAAACCCTTAAATTCACTTTCGCTTCATTAAAGATTAACACACTATCTTATAAGTTCGTGAGGCTTATAAGACGAATAAGCGCAACCAAAACTAGGTAATCATACAATCACCACACACTAAGGCATCGAAACAAATTAACTACGAAAATCCATAAATAAATCTGTTAGAACCCCACGATAACAATTAGCCCATAATCGGACTCATCATCAATGTGGGTTCCGATGAAAGTATTGTATAATAAACGTAGTCTTTATACTTAATAAAACCAAGTATGAAACAAAATTAAAGGTTCAAGAATAAGAAAACTAGCATACAAAGTTACAACTTTAAATAAATAATCATAAGAATAAACTAGATCTTCTTCGCCTTGGTTGAATTGTGATCTACGGTCTTCTTACGCCTTCTCCTTAGCTCTGGTACGTCTCCTTATGAAAAATGACCTTTATTTATGTATATATAGCAGCCCATGCATAGTAGAAGTCCATCCAATCAAAAGTCCACAAGAATCAGGATTTTAATTCCCGTCTTGGCGCGGGCGCGTGCTTGACCAGTGCGGGCGCGCTGTGTTTCTGTTCTTCGGGCGCGGGCGCGCCGGTCTTCTAGAAAAACTTCTTTTGTCTTCTTTTCTTGCTGCAATGAGTTGGTCTTCACGAGCCTTTATTCCTTGGACACCATATTAGCATCAAATCAATGCTAATTCACCTGAATTCCGGATTAATGCCTGAAATGCAAAAACGCTACAAAACACATTAAAACACCAACAACTTGAGTACAAACACACAATTCAAAGCTTAATGGATCGTTATAAAGTGTCATAAATGTCACTCAACACTCAGCCCTTTTCTTTTTCCTCCCAATCAACTCTTTTTGAGTTCTTTTATCTTGGAAAGGAAATAAGAAGATTAGTAAAAAGAAAAGAAAAGAGGTGGTAAAGGAGAAGACGCGTCTTGGATACTAGGACGCGCCCTCATGGTATCACTTACTTGGTTCCAGGTTAAAGCGAACACGAGCCTTTTTGACGTCATAAATGTAGAATAATGGCTCCTTCCAATCTCTTTTATGGCTATCTTTGCCTTCATTAAAGCCTTTTTTATTTAACCATTTGTTGACAACCAAGAAATGATACTCTGGGATGGACTTTGATACTAAAGAAATAACAGAACTCCTTTATGGAGGGCGTGCCCAACTCCAAGTCGTGGTACATGATATACAAGGCCAATGCCAGTTTGTATGAATTTAGAAAAAGTTGAACGGGGGCCACGTTGTATCATTTCAAGATCTTTTTAATGTATGGGTGCAAGGGCGCGCCCACACCAAGAGAAATGAGCTTTGGAGTAAGTACCATCCTGGGAATTCTTAGATTTCCCATGTTAAAAAGATGGGGCCTCATCTTGTAAAGAGGATGTGCCCATATGCCCTCCATATCATAACATTTTATGTTCCGCCCAATCTCTAAGTCTGTTACAGTAGAGCTAAGGCCGACACAAGCTAGCTTGTGTTCTTTCTTTCTCCAGACGTTCTTTCCTGCCTCAGGAAGGTCCTCAAGCTCCTTCCCATCAAAATCAAGCTCCACATCTGCTGGTTCCCAATGATCAAGCGGAGGATCTAACTTTTGGGGAGATATAGGATATTTTTCAGGTTCAGGAGCCCTTTTTTCGAACTCGCTTTCGTTGTGAGGAGACGGCGCGTCATGGTTTGAAGACGCGTCCTTGACAGGTGACGCGTTGTCCTCGAAGATAATCACGCGTGATGTCGGCTGGCTGGTTATAGGGATGATCTCATCGTCGGTCCAATCTTCTATGGCCGGGTTAGTTTTGGTCTGAAGAACTCTTTTGCTTTTTAGTTTTCTACTTATTGCAGTCAAGGGAATGTTATCCATGGATTCGTTACTTGAGAGTGACATAATGGAGTTTTTGGATTTAAGTTCCTTAAAGACACTTGCTTCAACCTCTAGTAAGGAATTAGTCCTGTGAGACTCAGGTAGTTCAGGACTAATAGTAATGGGAGGTGGAGAATCAAGCCCAAGGCGTATATTGAAAGCCTTTAATGGATGAAATGGAGAGGATGTAGACGTGTCATCCAGATGAAACAAGAAGGAAAAATATTTTGAGGATGCGTCCATGGTTTAAATAAAGAGAACAGTAAAAATGCGTTAAGAGAAGGACATGCATAAGCATAGGGAAAAGAAGAAAGAAAGTGAAAAGAAGGGATTTTGTACTGGGACGCATCATAGGTGTCTATCACAAGGGGTCAACAAAAAATAAATAAATAATGGTGTAAGACGCATCCTTATATGATGACGCGTCTAAGTTATCTTCGTCAAGAGAAATTAATCTATGTTGATTAAGTTATGCAACAAACAAATGACAGGACGTGCCCTATATGGTGAACGCATCCTTATTGATCAAAATATAAAGGAATTCTAATCGATCGTAGATGATTTGGGGGAAATTCATGAAAACCCTAAAAACACATAAATTGAGAATTGAAGAAGCAAAATATAACATATTTGCGGATATATACACATATATATACAACTTAAACATAAAGAATAACAGAAGGACCACGAAGGACACGAATGGTTTTTTGCTTGTTACAGTAGATTTACTCGATTAAATGAAGAAATGAAAAGAGATTTACATACCTTGGAACTTGGCGGATTGATTGATTACAAGAATTCGGGAAATGGCTGGTTGAATCGCCGGGTTTTCGAACTTAACTCCTTACAACGGCAGTGATGGCTGTTTTTGTGAGAAAGAGAGAGAGTAAAAGGGTTGTTGATTTTTCGAGGGGTATTTATAGAGAAGAGATAATGATGATGTAAGCGACAGCTGTAGCACAATGACTACAAAACGGTTAAGTTTTAAATGGCATTCGTATGATAGAAGGACGCGTCCTCTGTAGATGGCGAGCCCTGAAATTTAAAAGATTGAAATTCCAACTTTGTTTTCAACAGCGTATGAAATTTGGGGCTTAGTTGTAATGGCCAAAATTTGGTATCGGATCATCTGGGGTCAAAAACGGGTTAATTGGAATCTAATTAGGGCAAAAAAGAGGAAGAATTGAGTTTATGCTGCAATGCACGAAGATAGGACACGCCCTATATATATATAGGGCGCGTCCAAGGATGAGTAGACTGTGTAATTGGGACTTTTTTGGTGTGTTCTTTGGAAACTCTGTTCTTGTATTCAACGGGTGTTCTCGTTGGAGAACTTTGGAGTCATCCTGCACTTTGCACTCAAGAGCTTGGGATCACCTGTCCTATTATCTGGTGGGTTATCCTCATTCGGGGGACAGGAACGCGTTCGGCTTTTAGGGTGAACTGTGTCTATACCTGCATTCGTAAATCAAGGGAGATAGTTATAGCGGAGTGTTATCCTTACGTAGGGAGATGCACTATCCGTGAAGTCCTACGATTACGTACGAGTCTTGGGCCTTGGCGGTTGGGCCTCATAGTTTGACATTCCTAAAGCTAGAGGAAGATGGATTCTAGAAGGACTTCTAACGGACCTAGGAATAAGAAGTCTAAGTCCATTAGATTTCTTGTTCCCCGATAACTACGTCAGGCTTGATCCCTATATAAAGGGTACGTAGGCACATTGATAGGGATAAGAAGTTGAGAGCTGAAAAGGAGCCACCACTTGCCCTAATCAACCTCATCCACTAATTAACATACAACCACCACACACCGCTTGATTTTCCGGCGAAAAACCACCGTCACAGATCTTGATTCCGGGGAGAAATCTCAAAAAATACCAAATACCTCCATCAACATTGTTGATAGACTATTTTTTTCTAATTTGTTTAAGAACCTGAATATCAGCACATAAACAGCCTCAGTGGAAATGCAACCTGTAATGCACTTGCATAGAAAAAGGGTGTTAAGTTATTTGAGTGGTGTTGAACTAAACAGTAGCATCATGTTTGTGTTGCACCTGTCGTGAGATGATATAGTGAGCTTGAGTGGTGGAAAATGTTATGTTGTTTTTCTTCAAATTCTTAATCACGTTATAGTTATTAAGAATGAGGCTCTGATAAGAGAGTACCTATTTCAAAGCAAGATTTTTAACTGTATTCATTTGCTTGTATGTTGTATAAAAGAGCTCCAACTTTTAGTTGTGATCAACTTTCTATTGTGATTTGCAATTAATTTTGTAATATTGTTTTTCCCTGTCAATGGAGTACTAGTGTTGATGCAGAAAAAACTGGTACATCAGCACTGGAGTACATTCCTGAGAAGTCCACAATTTCCATCTGTACCGATGTATGCCTAAACCAAAAAAGGGTCGTTTGGGCCAAAAGGGCTTCCCATATGTGGTGGCCTGCTGAAGTAAGTTAATAAGTAGTCGTACTTATTTTTATAACATTACTTTCGCGAAACTGCTAACGGGGGTAACAAGTCACCGTAATGACTATCTTCCATATACCTTACCTTTTTAACAAGCAGCTATCTAATTCTATTTTTCTCAAAAGTCAGCAACTCCCTAAAAATTATACTACATATAAATGTGAGAGCTAGTCCAGTCCAGAAATTCTCGCAAACTTCTGCTGATAATATGTCATAAATGCAGCTTAGATTTTATTCAGCGAAAACATTTATGTTTTCTTCGAATCTATTAGTAGATATTTTACCCTGTTTGAACCGAGTTTTTAAACAAATTTGTTTGCCGGATATACAAATTATGAACATGTAATTTGTTCTGACACTTTTTAACACCTATATATAATAAATTCTAGGCTTAATTACAATTTGAACCTTAAAGTATAATCGCGTGTACACATAAACTCTTAAAGAAAAAAAACACACATCAACCCTTCATGTATGTAATGTGTATACTCCCGACCTTGCCTTTTCCAAAAATAAAAAAATCGTTGACTTGCACCTTAACGCGGAAGGGTAATCGCGGCAGAAAAGAAAAGCGGATACATATCATGCCAATAATTGTACAAATATCAGTACTTACGATAACAAATATTAGTAATCTTTAAAACCCTACAACAGAGCTAAAAAGGTAAAGAAAAACTATAAAGAACAAGGCGTAGTTTTGAGTTTTAAGGATTGGATTGGGTGTATTTTCATGGGTGATCAAACTCCTTCGGGTACTTTCAACCTTGACCCATAAACAATCTTGTATTTTTCATATGTTTGTCTTTCAGTTCTTGCATATTAATTATGAGTACTTTATGCATATTTGAGTTATGGGTATGTATGTAAAAGCTTAATATACTGAATTATTTCGATGTATTATTTGTTTTGTTTTTAAATGTAGGTGATGAAATGATTAGTGTAAGGATATTTCATGGTGAAAAGTTGAATTGGCTCCCTGTCACTAAATATGTTGGGGCCAACTCACTGTTTACGACTCTTTAGATGAACTTACATTAGAGAACCTTAGGTTAAAAACTAATGCTTTGGGTTATAGTAGGCTTAAGTGTTTGTACTATAGGATTCTTATATTGCCTCTTGAACAAGGTTTAATTTTGATCATGGAAGAGAATGATGTTATAAACATAACAGGCTTGTATGGTCCTGGGATATGGGTAAAAGCACATGCCTTATAAAATAACTACATGATTGACCTTTATATCAAGCATGATGACACTAAACTAATAGCTTTTGAAAATGATGATATCTTTTGGAAAAATGAAGGCGATGGAAGTAATAATGTAGGAGATGAGAGTGATGAAGTTGATGATTATGACTGGGTTGAAAGTGAATATTCCATGAGTGATGAAGATGACATGTTATTCGATAAAAATGTTGACAAAGAAGTAGAATGGCTTGGTAAAATAAATAAAGTACTAGGACTAAGCGCCGGTGAGATAGGAAAAAAATACAGAGGATGATGATTCATTGTTTGGCTCAGATTCTGATAGTCTGGAAAGTTTGACTGGAAGTGATGATGAAATTGATGCAAAAAGTAGGAATGCAGAATTTCCAGTTTATAGAGATGTAGAGGAAATGAACTGGAGAGTGGGAATGACCTTTTCAGATCATTGCCAATGTAGGGAAGCAATCAGAAAGCATTCATATGAAGAAGGAAGAGCTGTAAAGTTTAACAAAAGTGATAAGACAAGAGTAAGAGCTGTGTGTAAGGATCCTTGTCCTTGGTACTTGTTGGCATCATTAAATTTAGAAAAAAACTTTCCAACTAAAAAGAATTAGGCCAGGTACATATATAAATATTGTTATTTAGTATTGTTTAGTAAATGAGTGGGCCATGTGTCATGTGCTTATTTATTTTTTATTTATTTTTATTATTTTACAGACTATAGTTGTGTTAGAGAGCAAAAGTGGTTGCCTCTTATTCATTCTGGATATTTATCTGAAAGATATCTAAATGAATTTAGGATTAATCTTTCTTGGTCAGTCAAATCATTTCATAAGACTGCCCTGAATGATTTAGGCTTGAATTTCAAACCACATGTTCTTAGAAGAGCAAAAAGGAAATGTTTGAGCATTATCAATGGTAGTCATGAGGAACAATATGCCAAATTGATGGATTATAAGGTTGAATTGATGAAGAGGAATCCAAGGTCTGCAATTGAGATTGATTTCGAAGCTGGTAATGTACTTTGATTAATTTATATATTTTTCAGATTTTTTTATCTTATGTTTGAACTATATGTGACCAGAACTAAAAATGCAGGAACAGTTGGTGGTTTTAAGAGGATGTACATCTGTTTTGGTGGAATAAAGCATGACTTTTAGCTAAGTTGCAGACAAGTTGTAGGACTAGATGGATGCCACATCATAAATCATTATAAAGGTCAGTTGCTAGTTGTTGTTGGGGTGGATCCTAATAATTGTATGTTCCCTATTGCGTATGACGTCGTGGAGGCAGAAAGATTAGATACTTGGAGATGGTTCTTAGAACTTTTTGTTTCTGATTTTAATCTTGGTGATGGTGATGGCTGGACTCTTATAAGCGATGGGCAAAAAGGTTTGTTAAATGTTGTTGAAGAGATGCTACCCATGGCAGAGCATAGGTTTTGTGTACGTTATATGCACAATAATTTTAAGCAAATATATAAAAGAAGATCATTGAAAGAGAAGCTTCGGGCCTGTGCAAGAGCAACAAAGGTTGAATCATTCACAAATGCAATGAGCTTACTTAAAGAAGAAAATATTGGTGCTTTTGAATGGTTAACTCAGGTTCTGGTATTCCATGCCACCATCTCATCTCTTACTTGAATAGGATGGGGTACAATGTCGATGATTATGTAGATGTTTGTTATTCGACAACATATTATAAAAAGGCTTATTCAGGGATAATATTTCCTATGAATGGACATTGACTATGGGAGAAAACTGGTCACACGCCTTTGCCACCTAACATTGAAAATCAGCCTGGCAGACCTAAGAAAAAGAGAAAGCAAGGATCCGGTAGAAGTTGAAGTTGATGGCATCAAAATTTTAACCAAAAAAACTCAGTTTACTGTTAGGTAAATTCTTTATCTTTGTAGTAGTAAATTATTATTGATTTTAATTTTAATTTGTATTAAATATTATATGTTTATTAGGTGTGAAAATTGCCAGAAGAGCGGACATAATAGAAGAACATGTTCACAAAAATCAGATTTTATTTTCAGTTCCAACCAAGTTTAACATATGCAAGTACAGTTCCAAGTAGATGAGAAAATGATGCAATCTGTTTATAATGATATAGTCATGGAGACTTATATTCCTGATGATGACCCTCCATTTACTCAACCGGGTGAAGCACCTTCTCTAATTGTCCAAACTGAAATAACTTTTGCTCTGGTTAATAGGCCAAATGAGACACCTCTAAATGTGGTAGATGCAGAAATGATTGAGGTTATTATGGAAGATACCCTTCTAAAAATTGCAGCTCAAAAAATTAAAAAAATGAAAGCACAAAGGCTTTAGGACGCAAGGAAGAATGTGATTACGAAAGAAATGCAAGATCATATTGAAAAAAGTAAAATGTGAGTGATGTTATTGTCAAAAAAACTGCAAAGGAAAAGGGATCACAAAAGAAGCCTCAATGGAATTGTAAGTCATATGTCATAGCCTATTTGTATATTCGAGGATTCAACTCAACTCAAATAAGAATGTAATAAATAAATAGTGGATCGACCGTCAGAGAGATCTCGCAAAGTAATATCTGTCAAAGGATTCAGAAACAAGGTTCATCTACAGACTTGAGGAGGTAATTCACTGGAAGAAGTTCAAGAAGTTGATCATGCCTCAATGATATAAATCAAGATCATGGATTTAATCAAGTGACAGAGATCTCGTCAGAGTATCATTAATTACAAGGATTTAATCTGAAGAAAATCAAAGCGTCAAAGTCAAGACATGAAGAAACGTCACGGAAGTTAGTCACTCATGAACCAGACAGTACATCGAGTGTCAACGTTGAAGTGGCGGAATTGATTCATAATTCTCAGTGATTTTCAGAAGATATTCAGAAGAATGGATGCTGCTCAGGGTTAGTATTAATTCTCTATTAATTAATTAAGTCATATAATTTAATTAAGTAAATAAATTATATCTGCAAAGATTAATTTATTGATTAATTAAATTAATTGATTAATTAATTCAGAATTAATTTTAGGAATTTTCAGAAGTTTAATTGGATTAAATTCAATCTTAAATCAGCAAGACAATTGAAAATGAACTAGCATGACAATCTGGATTGTCATACCGATTGTCATGCAAGTTCAAAAGATTGTCCTACCGATAGTCATGCCAGTTCAAAAGATTGTCCTACCGATAGTCATGCTGGTTCAAACGATTGTCTTGCTAGCTCAAAAGGATAGTCTCACCGATTGTCATACAAGCTTAAAGGATTGTCATTCCAATTCAATTAATTCGGCTGTTGATAAATAGAAGCAGAAGTCATTCAACTCAAAAAGAAAAGATCTCAATCATACAGAACACATTCAAGAACAAAGAAAAGAAAGCAGCCGCCTTGAAACATTTTATTTTCTTCTCTGCTTACATCAAGATCAAAATTCTAGTTTGTTAATGTTAAATCCAAACCACTAGAATTATTTATCTTGTTCTTGTGTAACAATCTAGCGGATCAAAATCCCTAGAACTTAATCTCAAATCGCGTTTAGCATTTGATTCTAATTATTGCAAAAATAGAAAAAGTTCATGTCGAATTTATTCTAGATTTGTGATAATTGATTTGAGATTAATACCTTGTAATCGATACAGTTGTTGTAACACCTTTCAAGTTTAATAATATTTTTATTTAACTTGAATTTTGTTTCACATTTTTTATTCCGCATTTATTCGATTATTTGGTACTGTTTGTATTCAACCCCCCTTCTACAAACACATTGGGACCTAACAATTGGTATCAGAGCCTTCTGATTAACGAACAAATCAAGATCCTAGACTTTTGTGTTTCTTTCACTTCTTGAATTTTTTATTCACTCAAAAAAATTCATAATGACTTCACATAAAGTTGGAACCGTTAAAATTCCACAATTTGATAAAGAGAATTATATCATGTGGAAGAAGAAGATGCTATTATTTTTACAAGTTGCAAATCCCAAATATTCAAACTTGTTAAAGAAGGGTATAAAAACTCCGATGGTTAGTGAACCGGAGGTAATAATAGATGGTGTAGTGACTACTAAAGCTAGAACTTATCCAAAAGAGCTCGAAGATTTTACTCCTGCTGAGAAGGAAGAAGCCTCCTTGGATGCCAGCCTTCAATTAATATTAATTGATTCCCTTGATCCCTTGATGAACAGACATGTGATGAACTGTAAAAATTCTAAACACATGTGGGAAACTATTGAGGTAATTAATGAAGGCACAGAGGAAGTTAGGGAGAACAAGTTGGAAATCCTAACCTCTGAATATGAACATTTCAAATCAAATCCAGGAGAAGGAATTACTGAAGTTTTTGAGAGGTACAATGCGTTGATCAACAACCTGAACATCAATGGAAAGTATTATTCAATCAGGGAGGTCAACAAAAAGTTCCTTTTAACACTGCCAGCTCATCTTGAACATAGAATCACTGCCATTAGAGAAGCTAGAGATCTGAGTGAGATTTCTTTGGACAGGCTCTATGGAGTGTTAAAAACTTATGAGTTGGAGCAGATTCAACAGAAGGAAGTCTACGGGAAGGATAGAATGGTCAGCACATCTAATGCACTTGTAGCTGAAGGTCAACAACAACAACAATCTCAACAGTTAGAAAGAATGGTACAGTTTTTCAAGGGTGAGGAAAATGAGTTAATAGCAGAATATGATCCTCCTACTACAAATCAATCAAGTGATGATTTTTATTCCTTGGAAGAGCTGGAGCAATTGGAAGATGAATCAATGGCCCAAATTGTCAAGAGATTCTCCCATGTCAGATTCAGGAGGAATCCCAAGCTTAAGTACAAGTCCAACTACAACAAATTCCAGAAAGGTGGATCTTCATCCTCTAACACCAGCAGTGGTGGGTACAAAACAGGAATGGTTGATTGGAGCACCATTAGATGCTATAACTGCAATGAGTTGGGACATTTTGCCACAGAATGTAGGAAGCCAAAGCAAGTAAGAAAGAACTCTGAAAGGGCTTATCTGGCAAAGGGAAGAAGCTGGGATGATACTGACAGTGAAGATGAAGAAGAAGGAAATCTTGCTCTTATGGCTGTTGATGGAAAAGCTTCATCGTCAAGAATAGAGGTAAAACTTTCTGATGCTGAAATGGTTTATCATCTAAGAGGTAACTTAGATTGTGCACGTCGTGATAATGAACTGTTAAGTTTACAGATCACAGACCTTGAGAAAGAGGTTAATGAATTAAGACTTGTGCACATTAATCAAGACAAATTAAAAGAACAGGTATCTTTTCTAGAGAATAGAGTTGACTGTTATAGAAAACTCGAAACTATTCTCAAAGACAAGATCACCGGTCTTGAGACTAAGGTTAGAGCCTACTTCAATTCTTGTTCGAAGGCTAAAGAGTTCTACAGTAAGCAAGCTGTTAATCAAACATCTGGAATAGGTTATGATTACAATGTTGCTATTGGAGAATTAGGCATAAACTCCCCTCCTCATGTATGTGCTAAAGGGAGGGAAGTACCACATGTGCTTAAGGGTGTTGATGAACCCCTCTATAAAGCATCAATTACTGAACCATTTGATGCGACCACTTCTGTTATTCAAGAAGAAATACGTGCTGAAGATCATGCTAATGAGAAGATTGTTTCCAAGTCAAGTGAGTCGAAAGTTCCAGTCAAAGTTGTGAAAGCAACTGAGACTAACTCAAACACACATGAGTTGGATAACAATAATGACATGTCTGCCATGCATAAATTACCTGCTATTAATCACTCTCATAAAGCATGTGGTGTTGCTAATTGTATGTCTTGTGCTTTTAATATGATGTATGCTTATTTTAATGGTAAGCATGTGTCTAATGATAAGACTACTCCTCGTCAGCATGTGAATAACATGAAGCATGATAGGTCTAAGACTGCTAGTCCTTCTAAGGCTAGAAAGGAGACATTTGTGCCTAAGCTTAAACAGAAATTTGTTAAGGCTGTTTACAAGGTCAAATGTTCAGTCATTGAGAAAGTTGAGACAATTAAAATTAAAAATGTTGTTTTTCCTGACAAAGGACAGTTCTACAAGTATGCCGGGCCCAACCAAGTTTGGGTTCCGAAGAAGGTCTAATCCATTTGTAGTGCAGGGCATTAAACAAGTATAACCGGTAGTGTGGATTCTTGACAGTGGATCATCAAGACATATGACCGGAGATAGAGCCCTGCTATCAAATGTGGTTGAGAAAGCTGGCCCCATGGTTACCTTTGGAGATAACAGCAAAGGTTTATCTGAGGGATATGGCTGTTTACAAGCTGGGAATGTTATCATTGTAATTTTGTATATTGTGCTAGGTTATTATCAGGAAGCAGTATCTAACATATAGCACTAGTGACGAGACTTGAGAATATTACGACATATCAGGCACCTGATGCACATTACACTTGGAATTGGACTCTAGTAAGATGTGTACAAGTGTACTCCTGGTTGGTGAGTCAAAAGAGGAAGTCAATGCACCACAGTTCATGGACTTTGCAGCTGCAGATCTATTGGACTATGCAATCTCTTCTTCACAGTCTCACTTCAGGTTGGTATGAACTAGTATACTGCTCAAGCAATCGTCAAGGACATGGTATGGCACTCTAACAGAAGTTAAATTTTATATGAACTAGTAGAGTCGTCATATTTATAACTCTCTTATCACTAGGCACAATCATATTATTTTATATGTGCAGTGATATATTGATTATGCAACATAACAATTAGTATCTAAAGTACTTGACAAGTATCGGTCAATGATATGTTGTTAACATTATGTTGCAGATATTTGTAAGCTTTTGACATGAATGAGAATTACTTAGACTTTACCCTAAGTGATCAATGTTTTATCAAAAACTCATTCATTTTGAAAAAACAAAAATTAAACTTCTTTCTACATTAGTGATTTCTTATTTCATGTAAAATCTTTTGAAATCACTATTGTAAATCATTTTCTCTCTATTACCATATGTTCTGTGTTACAGGTTCAGTCTCCAATGGCTTTCTTTCATTAACAGTCATGAGGTTGAAAACCCACAACGTCTATCCCAGACTGTAAAGACAAACACAAAAACAGAACCAACCAACACTCTCTTACCACTAAATGTAGTATGAATGAGCGTGAGGGAGATAGTGCCTAGTGCACCACATAAAGAAGGTTCTGTAGTCAACCCAGTAGCTCTGTCTCCTACATAGATGAGTAGTATTTAACCCGAGACAACTGCTAGCCCCCATACATCTTCTCAAAAAGATGTAATGGCTGAAAAGGCACAAAAACAGTTACTAGATTCATTCTCTCAACAGGGTGAGTCTATTGAATTTTGCCTGTCGGCCAAGGTATCCGATGTAGTGTCACCACTTCAAACATAAACAATTCTTGATGCACAAGGAGAGGTTACACACACAAAGGATGAGTTGACGGAAACAAGAGTTTCGACCATTTTAAGGTCAGATTCAATTATTCAAGGTTCGTTAGTGGACCAATTGCCTTTACAGGTGTTAGGAGAGGATACTGATCTAAAAGCCATATGTCAGTGGTCAGTGTCTACCTCCCCAGGCTTAAATCCCCTGGAAGCATCTGCGGATAGTGGATCTGACATAGGTGCAGATCGGCAACTTGTTGACAATGATTCAGATATTACCTGATAAGTCACAAGGAAATGTCTTCACATACATTAGAAGGGAACTTTGATCTTTATGCTAAATTCGTTGGATCATTGTTTACCTTCCCAGAATTCAAATCTGGAACCCTAAAAGGGAAACTAGCAACTTGTAGATTATGACTCAGATTTATCTGACGAGTTTAACAAGGATGGGGATTTGTGAACTCCCATTGCACCACCTGTGACCTCCCTAAGGATGGCTAAGGTGATTTTCCTTGCAGGTACAGCTGGATTATGGAGCTATGAGAGAAGAGTGATACACTTGTGAGAATGAGTGTAAACACGAGTGGAGAGAAGAGTGAAATACATGTGAGGTACACTAAACAGAATCACACACTCACAGTGAGGAAGAAAGAGAAACTACTTGTTATTTCTTTTCCAACCAAGTGAAATATGAGAACTCCTTCAGACGACGGCATACATTCCTTCTTTAAGGGGGAGATAAAAGCTTAAGTAATAGTTTGGAGGATTCCTCAACTAAGGAGGAGAAATAGCAGGGAGGAAGAAAAAGATCCTAAAAATGTACACTACACCACACCATTGTTGTTTCTAACTACGGATCCTATTGTACGGGAGAGGTGGTAAACACAAGGTGATTTCCAAGTAAGGGAAGAAGCAGTTAGGGGAGTACCATTGGTTTTTATCTGCGGATCCTATTGTACGGGAGAGGTGGTAAAACGAAGGTGATCTTCTTTAATCAGTTGATTCTCATAGGGGGAGAAGCAAGAGATATGGGCTTCTCAACAGGAAATGTGGTTGTACAAATGAAGATGGAACTACTTGAAGATATGTTCAGTCTAGAGGAACATCTACTTGGAATCTGGAAAATGTTAAATCTCATCCAGAACTTTTCTGCTATTTACTTTGCATGTATGTTTATATCTTTTTCTTATTTGTTAGTTGAGTTATCCTCTAGGTATTTGTGTGTTATTGTCTAACAAACAAATAGGGGGAGATTGTAAGTCATATGTCATAGCCTATTTGTATATTCGAGGATTCAACTCAACTCAAATAAGAATGTAATAAGTAAATAGTGGATCGACCGTCAGAGAGATCTCGCAAAGTAATATCTGTCAAAGGATTCAGAAACAAGGTTCATCTACAGACTTGAGGAGGTAATTCACTGGAAGAAGTTCAAGAAGTTGATCATGCCTCAGTGATATAAATCAAGATCGTGGATTTAATCAAGTGACAGAGATCTCGTCAGAGTATCATTAATTACAAGAATTTAATCTGAAGAAAATCAAAGCGTCAAAGTCAAGACATGAAGAAACGTCACGGAAGTTAGTCACTCATGAACCAGACAGTACATCGAGTGTCAACGTTGAAGTGGCGGAATTGATTCATAATTCTCAGTGATTTTCAGAAGATATTCAGAAGAATGGATGCTGCTCAGGGTTAGTATTAATTCTCTATTAATTAATTAAGTCATATAATTTAATTAAGTAAATAAATTATATCTGCAAAGATTAATTTATTGATTAATTAAATTAATTGATTAATTAATTCAGAATTAATTTTAGGAATTTTCAGAAGTTTAATTGGATTAAATTCAATCTTAAATCAGCAAGACAATTGAAAATGAACTAGCATGACAATCTGGATTGTCATACCGATTGTCATGCCAGTTCAAAAGATTGTCCTACCGATAGTCATGCCAGTTCAAAAGATTGTCCTACCGATAGTCATGCTGGTTCAAACGATTGTCTTGCTAGCTCAAAAGGATAGTCTCACCGATTGTCATACAAGCTTAAAGGATTGTCATTCCAATTCAATTAATTCGGCTGTTGATAAATAGAAGCAGAAGTCATTCAACTCAAAAAGAAAAGATCTCAATCATACAGAACACATTCAAGAACAAAGAAAAGAAAGCAGCCGCCTTGAAACATTTTATTTTCTTCTCTGCTTACATCAAGATCAAAATTCTAGTTTGTTAATGTTAAATCCAAACCACTAGAATTATTTATCTTGTTCTTGTGTAACAATCTAGCGGATCAAAATCCCTAGAACTTAATCTCAAATCGCGTTTAGCATTTGATTCTAATTATTGCAAAAATAGAAAAAGTTCATGTCGAATTTATTCTAGATTTGTGATAATTGATTTGAGATTAATACCTTGTAATCGATACAGTTGTTGTAACACCTTTCAAGTTTAATAATATTTTTATTTAACTTGAATTTTGTTTCACATTTTTTATTCCGCATTTATTCGATTATTTGGTACTGTTTGTATTCAACCCCCCTTCTACAAACACATTGGGACCTAACAGGAATCCTTGTGTTAAAGTTACAGATCAACTCAATAAATATACAGGTCCAATGAAGCTACGAAAACAAATAGCAACTCCAGTCAAGCAATTTAAAACCATCGTTGGAGGGACATCTATCAAGTCTGCGCCTTTCTTATCACATGGAAAGAATGTCATCACAAGTGTTTCCTTGAAAAAAGCTGTTGACAAAACTGCTACAAATGCAAAATTGAATGCCAGAAAGGAGAAAGAAAGTGCAAACAAGAAAGGGAAAAATACATGAAAATTACATGGAGGCTTATTTTTGTTGGATTAATTTTAGAACTTGCTCATGCCACATACTTATTTTAATATTATGGTCCTATTCCAGACAATATTTGTAATATGACTTATTTCATTTTTGCGTATTTTACTTCAAGACACTGTTCTGCATTGATGTTTTATCTACTAATTTTATCACATGTCTATGTTGCACATCATATTTTTGTTAGTTGATTTAATGCATTTCTTACTTAAAAAATGCACTGAAATTTAGTAGTTAGGATTCATCTTGAATGTGTTGATATAAAATGTTATGTGTATACCATATACTACCTGAATATATAGTTGAAGGGCTGAAGTGTTTGGAGGGAAATGGGGGAGGAACTCTGGAGGTAACAGATCAGTTTTCTTCTGCCTACAATACCCCTAATGTGTTAAGGTGCATAGTCAACAATTCATTAGATTTTAAGTGGCAAGAGTGAAAATATATACATTTCATACACGAACGGATGTAGTGTATGTTTTTATATTTAGGGGTTTATGTGTACACATGATCATACTTTGAGGTTAAAGTTATGATTAAGCCTAAATTCTAACAGGTACTTGGTTACTGTATATTGTGATAGTGATAAGTTTATCAATTATGTAACTTAAAGGTATAAGAACAAAATGCCCATTACCTACTAAATTAGGAGTGAAAAGGAGGTGCAGTAAAGAAGTTTTTTTGCAGCTTACCACTAATATAGTGATCAAAGAAGTTTATTAGGGAGAGGGCTCACTATAGGGCTGAGCAAAACCGAACAGAAACCGAAAAACCGAACCGAACCGTACAATTTCGGTTTGGTTTGGTTTGAATTTTTCCAAAAATTCCGATTAATTCGGTTTTTCGGTTTTAACCGAAATAATATTGGTTCGGTTCGATTTATCTTAAAATCAGTTCGGTTTATCTGAAAATCAGTTCGGTTTAACCGAATCAACCGAATTATGTATATATATTTTTGAATTATATTATATATATAATGTAGTAAATATTATACAAAGGAACAAAATAGTCGAGTAGAATGGCTAATAGATATTAGATGACCTTACCCAATTTGAAGTTCTAACAAGTCACAAACACACACCCCTCACCGTGTGTGGCCGCGTTGGCTGATAACAGAATCAACACCCATCTGATTTTTTTTTCCAAACTTTAAAGTATCAAAGATTCTTCTAATCTTCTTCCTCTGAAAAATTTTATCAACTTCACCTCGGTTGTTATATCTAGTTATTATCTGACGAGCATTCTGTTTATACACCTCTGAATAAAATAAACTGATTTGGAAGTCTATGTATATTTAAGTTGATGCGTCATGTGTACTCTTTCCTGCTGGTTTTATAATTTTCATTTTTTGAAAATTTCAATTTCGAAGTGGCTATTTTCTACAGAATTTTTAAATATTTCGGTTTTTATAAACCGAACCGAATAAACCGAAATAATTCGGTTCGGTTTTCGGTTCGGTTTAGAAGCAAGTCTGGTTCAGTTTAGTTACAAAAATATTAATAATTCGGTTTTCAGTTAATTCGGTTCGGTTCGGTTTCTGACCGAACCGACCAAATGCTCAGCCCCTCACTCACTTCAAAGGATGCATAACCCTCAATCCCCATGTACTTTTTTTTTGGTTTTACAATCAAGCATTGTCGGCTTAAAGTTCTTTGAAGCCTCCTTTTTATAAATATGATCCTTTTTATTAAAGTTTTTTTGACTTCAACACTTAATATAAATGAAATTTGATATAGGAAGTATCATCTTTTTTGGAAGTGCCACTACTCGTCCTTCTGTAGATTTTTTTCCAACGAAGGACAGTTATATTGATTTCCAAGGTAGGAATATTATAACACGTTAGGTAATTCCATTTTGAGCTTTATATGTAGCAATCTGACAATACGGTTCTACATTTGAGCAACACATGTAGCAATCTAACAACATGATTCTACATTTGAGCTTTACATGTAGCAATCTAACACGGTTCTTATTTAGATCTTAATTAGAGAATTAGTTGGACCTGATTCTGGTACCAAAGTCACCAAGGGACCTGTTTTAGTCCCAATACTACGGCAGTGAAGAGAGGTAACTTGTTTTAGTCCACAACGCTTTTTTTGTCTTCCAAAATATTGAAATCAGCTTCAAATTGCTATTATGAGCCTTGGTATTACAGCTAGAGATCTTTCGCCCTTTTGAGGAAGTAACTATAGATCTTGTACTTTCTAATGGGTCACGATGATACACTTCTTAATTGCCAGTATTCTTTCTTTTAATCAACAAACTAATGCATTAGAATTAGAGAGAACATGGTAATTTCATTCACTATTCCGAGTGTCACTTTAACCCTCAACTTGATTGCAAGTGGTGAAAGTGCGATGCCTCAAACCTTTGTTCCATAATTTTTCACATACTAAAGCCGCAACTCTAGATTTTTTGTGGTCCATTCTGTGCAGTCATTTCAACAAAATAAATTTTTCATGCACAATACAACTAAATACTGAAAATTTATGCAGTACAAAACCGAATGCAATGAGTGCTGGTATTTCCACTAGCCTTGAGCTACTTATATTAGTTGCATAATCCTTGCTTTCGACATAAGCCTAAATAGAAGTTTTTTAGAAAAATCGATTTTTTTATCACTCAACTATTTAATTTTTTGGGAACCTACCATCTAAATTATTTTTTTTATTTTTTTTGTCACTAACGTTACCTTTGTATTAAATTCTATGCAATTCCATTAAATTTGATTTCCTTTCATTAAGATACAGAAAAAAGAAGAAAGTGCTGCCGGAATTTGGGCAATCTAGAAACCGGCACCGTTCCGGTGACCTATCATTTTTCCGGCCAAATCAATTCATGGTCAAATCGGCTTTATTTTCTATAATTTTTCAGTCCAAATCACTCTATAAAAACTCAACAAATCATATCTAGTACAACAATCACAACCAAAGTGCTTCTCGATGATTTCAGCGAGTTCTAATAAAAAATTCCAATGAGTTTAAAATTTGGTAATAGCAAAATTAATCCAAAACTCAATAAAACTTGATGCATGTGAACCAATACACTCCTATAAGACTATTACACCAACTTATACTATCAAATAATTACTTAATCAGTCAAAAAAAGGGGAACACGAGTGCCGTCTACTTTTCTGGCAAACACAAAATTATAACCCAAAAATCAAAAAAAAACACATGTGAACTCAAAATCGAATGATCTATACATTCACACTTCAAAAATTAATCAAAATAAAATTCTAAAATTAACTTTTTTTAGACAAAATTAACGGAAAGGTTTAAAATGAAAAAGAAACGTAACGTAAGTGACAAAAAAGAAGAAAAAAATAAGTTAGATGATAGGTTTCTAAAAAAATAAATAGTTGAGTGATAAAAAAATTGATTTTCCCAGGTTTGTTCTCCATTTGCTATGAGTAATTGACCTTTGACATACACGGTGTGCATGAACCGATTGTTCCATACAAGGCTACCAATTATGAGAAATAAAAATGCAATTTTTTCGACGTGATTGATGCCCTTTTTCTCTCGTTACATTTTAAGTAGACACCTAATTCACTAAGCTTTTCTTACTTCCAGCGCTTTCAAGAAAGAAGTTTCAACCCATCAGAAGACTTTCAGCAGGCAATCACACAGGTTATAACTTGTCTAAAGTGTATTTTATCTAATTCGTTAAATTATTTCGATTTCTGATTTGTCTCAATTTCACGTTCTCTATTTGTTCTTCTTAATTAATTTTGGTTGCAGGCAATACATATGAAGAAACAGCTTAGTTTGTCTAAACAGTAAACAGTTGATAGCTTCGGGCATGCTTGCTATGGTCTACATGTAGAATGATATTTAGAAAGACTAGACTACTAGGATCATTGTACTTGTCCAAAGAAAAATTTAAAAAACTCTCAAAACATTTCATCAACCATAGAACAGTTTATCCATTCATAATGATATGTACTACTCTGGTCCTTGGGACATTTTTTTTACTCTTAAGATATTACAAATTCATAAGGTTTTGTGCTCACAAGTATTCATGCAGTGAATTACAAGAGGGCTTGTAGGGGTTGTATCTAGAGCTGGCCAAATGGGCGGGTTTGAACCGCTCATTCGGGACCGGTTCTTACGGAAACCGTAAAAAATTCGGACCGAACCGGGCCGGTTCAAACCCGCACAGCTCGGTAAATTAGGTGAACCGAACACGAATACCAATTTTAAAACCCGGGACCGCACGAGCCCGCACGAGCCAAGCCCGCACGAGTCGCACGGCAAGCCAGCTCGCACAGCCCGCACGAGCCCGCACAGCACGCCCGCGGGTGTGCCTCACGCGCCAACGTCTTCCTCCCTGCTCTGCTCCCTGCTCTTCTTTCTGTCGGCGGAGAATAGTCGTCGGAGCAGTCGCTGAAAGGAGTGGAGTTGTTGCTGTTGAGACTCCCGAAGCTTCGCTGTAAATGAGTGTAATTAGACTGGAGCTTGTTATCCATAACCGGAGTTTGTTATTATAGCCGGCGAGTTGTTTTCAAAACGACGTCATTTTAATAGTTGTGGGTTTTGATATATGTTGAATAAAATGGAGGGGGGCATGTAAAACGAGGAGGGGGAATTATAAAGAAGGGGTTTGGGGTATGGGGGGATGGGGGTGACACGTGGAAAGGTAGGGGGAGGAGATTGACACGTGTCAACGGTTGGGATATAAACGCCCAACTCACGAATCCAGCCCGCACACACGGCTCGCCCAACTCACGAATCCAACCCGCACAGCCCGCACACACAGCTCGCCCGCGAATTTGTTCGGTTTGTTCGGTTCGATTACGAACCCTGTTTTAACGGTTCAAACCCGGCCCGAGCCCGGTTCGTAATTCAGCGGTCCGGTTCAGTGTTTAAATACGGAGTGTTCAACCCGTGTGCGGCCCGGCCCGGCACGCACGGACCACACATGTGGCCAGCTCTAGTTGTATCCCAAAAGCTTGTCTTGGCTTCTATTTCTTCCAAGAGCAAGGGCAACTGCACGTGTTAAAGTGGGATTATTTCTATAATATACCACCCAAGAAAAAAACTTACTATGATGGGATGCTTAAAATGGATGTAAAAATACAAAAATCCTATATTAGTTGCTAAATATTGAGTGTTGTTATCATTGCACACAGAGGCAAATGAAGGGAAATGAATAATTATAGTGACAGTAGATATAGTTGAAATAAAGTTTTATGAGAATATGTTTGGTATTCATTTAAAAACCTACACACTGGAGTACAAGTTATATATTAACATCAAAATTTCATTTTTTTACAAAATATATCGTTACCCACCATTAAACTTGTTCTCATCATGTTATTTGAAACGTTTACCTATATTTATATATATATATATATAGGGAATTAATCAGGAGCCAACGTGGGTTGAGGGGACAGTCAGCCAACCCACAGCAATGAAACATTGGGGGAGGAAGCAATGTTTCAATGCGGGTCTTGACTTCCGTAATGAAACATTGCGGGATGTCGTCATGCACAGGAAACATTGCGCACTCCGCAATGTTTCATTGTTGGATAGACTCCCAGTTTTTAATGTACAAACTGCCCTTCTCTTTAGCTTATTCTAATATTTAACTTATTTATATAAGTATAACAATAATATTAATGTTCAACAGTAATTAATTTTTTAAAATATGTTAACATTAATGTTCAGAGTTGATACTTTTTCATTCTTTCAGCCTTTTTGTTTGTATTACAGGTAAGCCTAAACATAACCATTAACACCTATTTGCTTAGCTTCTGGTTTGTATACCAAAACATGAAGGGTGATTTCCTATGCAAATCATTGTCGGACCTTAAAATTTGGTGGCACGAAGGTTATACGGCAACCTCTTAAAAACGATTAAGCCCTCAAACTAGTTAAGAAATATTATTGTGGTTGAGATCTAATCTAGTTATGAAATATTTCGTCCCAAAATCTCAAACTTAAGAATGATACTCTTCAGCTACTTACTAATGTAAAAAACTAACTAATAAATATTAATATTTAATATTAATAAATATTAAAATAATATTTAATATTTAATAATAAATATTAAATATTATTTTAATATTTATTATTAAATATTTGAAGGGATTTGAATTTATTAATTTCATTTAATATTTCAATACTTTTAAAATATTGAATATTAAATATTAAATATAATATTTAATTTACTATAAAAATATTTTTATAGTATTTTTTAATATACAATCTTTAATCAGAAATATTAAGAATATCTTATTAAATTATTATTTATGTAGATAAAAAAGTATTAATAAATGAATTAATATAGATAAAGGGCAGAAAGGGAAATGGAGTATGTGGGTCAGGCCGCACCGCAATGAAACATAGCGACGCAATGAAACATAGCGGCAGTAGCGGATCCCAGTCATACATTTTTTCCGTAACGGTTCTGATTTGTTGGTTGTAAGTGGACCCTATCCAACTATGGCTGTGGATAGGGTCCCATATATATATATATATCAAGTGTCTGGTTTATGAATATGAAAGAATTCTCGCCACCTCTTTCGTTCGTGGGCGAATGCTAAAGGTCGAAGTCTGACACCTAAAAATTGTTGTGTGCATCGTGTAATTATGAACTTTGAAATGTAAAAAGATGGAACTTCGAACATCAGTCTTTCCAAAAAAATTAATTACATTTAAATCACATCATAATACTAAAAATTAAAGAAACACTATTATTTTTTGAAATTTTACAATGCTGGAGAGAGAGTTATGCACGTCTACTGATTGCATCATCAGGTTTGGATGAATCACCTGTCCAAAATTTTATAATGTATTTTTTGAATACATAATAACCTCATGTTCATCAGTTCCCGGTCTTGATTTTTATCCTTTTCCTCGTCCAAACTGAAGCACGAACACAAGTAAATAAATTACTTTACCATGCTTTCAATTTTACCTTCTCTTTATCACAAAAATCTTAATACCCACACTATTTTGCTCGAATACACTGAAATCTGCATATCACTATTGGAGGGATAAGCTAACAATAATTGGTAGTCACTCGTTATTCAAATGACCCAACTGACCGTAAACTTTGTCCGGCAAAAGACAAAACCGAGTGCCTAGATAAGACCAACTCCACATGAAACAAGAGATTAACCTCCAGAAGAAAATTCTACAAGGAAAGGCAACTTCACTTAAATCTTACAAACTTTAACATTAAAGATCTGTGACCACTGCATTTAGTCTGTAAGCCGTGGTTTAATAAACCATAGCACAGAACCTGGAAACTGAACTTGAACCCTGGAAAACCTTATACAGTTCAACTAAAAACATCTACCACCACAGCATCTGGTCCGTTAGCTGTCTATGAACCACCTCAAAGATCAGCTGGTTGTACCATTCTGTTCGCCAGGATTTCCCCTTTCTCCACGGCAACAGAAGAAATGTGGCAGCTTGACTCGACCGCAGGCCCTGTACATATACAGTGGTCAGGAAGAAACGCCATGAAATTATGAAAAAACAAAATCCCTATTTCAAGCCAGCTTAACTATAACTTTATATGCTGCTAAGCTGAAATTATATTTGCACTTGTCATAGGTAAAATATGTCAAACACATAACGTGAATTAATAATTCCAAAAAACAAAACTCACTTGCAACGGATGATGACTGGAGTAGGTTTTAATGCCTTGGGTCCATTTCGTATGCCTCTTTTGTGTTTAGAAACCTGCACGAGGAGGAAGCGTACTAGTTTAAATGCAAAATGAACACTTTTTGTTACACTTGGACAAGTCTGCCAACAATGATCACACGTGCAAGATAAATTATGCTGAAGGTTCCTACTTAACGTGCTATGGAGGACAGTCGGTACATGACTAGAAAAATACAGATACTTCTAATAGATGAGTACTTTATCCAAAACAATGTGAACCAAACACGCTGTAAACGAAACATCAATAATAATAATGAAAGTGGGTAGTACCATGACTACAAATTTCAATATGAATTTACAGGCGCTGAATAGACCCCACAACAGCCGGGAAGTTAAAATGTAGGGGACAGCAGAGTCTAAAGCCTTCTTAACACTAAAAAACCTCCCATTCTAGGTAGGGTAGGTCTTCTAGTTCAGGGTAAGAAGAATATAATATCAAAGAGGATACCGGGAAAAATGTTATTTTTTTGTGAATCCCTCTAACTACAAAGTTTCTTCATGTACTACATTCCTGATGTAGTACATGATGTTTCTTTATCACTCAAAAAAAGCTAACCAGAGTAATTCGGTATCCGAACGAAGTTTCCAGTTCTGTAATACCTTTGTGTCCACTTAACTAGAGATTGATATCTCAACTATAAGGAGTGTTTTTATTTATGGTCAAGTTCGTGATAAAGAAGTGGTCGTCCAAAAGGAAAGTGAAAGCCCAGTTGTCTCGAAATTTTTGAGGTAACTGACACACAAAAATATCAAGAACAAGGAAAACACTTTTTCCATCCTGAAAACAATAATTTTAATTGAATTCCTACAATTTACATTCTTACAGTAAATGATCAGTGTTGAGATAAAAAAGGTCTTTTAAACTCGCTTGAATTGAAAACTTACAAGTTATTGGGCTACATTCAACTATTATTCAGATTACTAGGTCTTTTAGTATACTGAGCCATTACAAATAGAGGGTAAAGAACATCCAAGTATGCATATACTACTTTAAATCTGGAAAGCAGGGGTGCGGCACTTAGGTGATGCACTGCGCACCGGGTGCAGACTGGTGCGGCGGTGCGCGGGGGTGCGGCGTCATACGAACGGGGTGCGCTAATACCTGACTGGAATTCGTGGGAGTGCGGGAGGGCTAATAATGGTCATTTTTCAGTTACCGTAAAACAACGAAAACCAACCCTAAATCAAACCAACTTATAGAGACATACATCGGGACGGGGAGAGAGATCTGTTCTTCTCCAGTCAGTTGTGTTCAATCGATGCGTCAAATGTGTTGACGTGCTGATACGTGTGTGTATATGCGTGACTGCATGTGTGAGTCAGTGTGTGTATATAGGTGATGTCGTGATGATATATTAGTTGGGCCTTTTATTTTGGGCCTGGATATGTCAACTGTTTTGACTGTTCAGCCTACCAACTTTTTGTTCAGCCCACTAACTTAAAAGTCCCTATCACACACTCCTTAAATTTTTAATATTTAGTGTTTTACTTTGCTGACATTTTTTGTATTATATTTATCAAAAAATGTTAAATAAATATATATAATATATTTTTTAATAATTTAAAATTATCCGTATCCCCCCGCACCCGAATCCCTATTTTTTGAAATTTGCCGAATTCCCGTATCCCCGCACCCGTGCTTCCTAGCTTTAAATTATAAGTAAATGTTCGAAGTGCAATTAGACAAAATATTTCTAAATTTTCACAAGATTTTACGTAATAAATGGTTCCGCTATCATAAACTGCATAACCAAACATGTAGATAAAATTCCAATATAAGAACTTGCTAAAAAAAGCTGGTTACATACAAATTAATAGTCTATACAACTGCCAGTACAAATAGGGGTGAAGAACATCCAAGTATGCAAAATACTATTTTATAAGTGAATGTTCAAAAGTGCAATTAGACAGGATATCTCTATTTATTTATAAGATGTCATGTAATAAAAGGTTTCGCTAATCGCTATCATAAACGGCATAGCCAAAATATGTATATGAAATTCCAATATAATAACTTGTTATGAAAGGTGGTTACATACAAATTAACAGTCTATGCAACTGCTGACTCTACCAGATTTCTAAACAATTTTAATGTTTTTTTCATGTGAAAATTTTTAATGGATTCTAATAAAATAATTCTAACTTTTCTTCTCAGAGAACTGCCTTACATTGTCCCCTAACTGAGGAGAGTCTATGAACAGTCAGCCTGACAGCTTATTTAGGACGTTTGGATGCTAGCAACAATTAAGAAATCGATTCAATTTCACGAACTCAAATTTCAAAGGCATAAATGCCGTTACACATTTGTTCAATCGTTATTGATTTAATAAGTTGATAAGTGCAGTACATTTAATATATATCTTAAATATGATTGCAGAAAGACATTAAATTTAAAACTAAAACCCACTAGAAAAATGAAAACAAACAAATCACAAACTGCTGAACTTACAAACAACCAACAAACGTCGTATAGGTAAGAAAAGTTCAAAAATGATAGCAATATAAAGGTTATATTTTTGGAGTGCCAGATACGAGGAAGAAAAAGAAAAAAGAAACATACCTTCTTCCTTGGAACGGCCATGAGCTCCATGGATCCTCCAACGAACGGTAGGCATGGAAACCCAAGTCCAGCACCATTACTTTCAGAATTAGAGATTTGGTCTGATTCTGGTAAAACACACTGTGGTGATTTGGTTGTAGGGATGAATAGACCATCAATAGGTGACGGAATTGCGATTGAATGAGTCAATCTGTTAATACCAAATGAGCTGTAACCCCCAGTACCCTTGCTGCTTTTCAGCATTGCCAGCCTCAACGCCATTGTTGCCAGTTCCCGAGCTATGCAGTATATGTATGATGTGGATGATGTTTAGACACCTGTCAGCAGTACAGTACATGACGAATGACAGCTAAGGACACATATAAAGTTCCTGTCTCTTTGGCAAGATATATTTAACTTTGGTTTACGTTGTCTCAAAAGTGAAAGTTTACTAGGCAACAGAAAAGCTGGACATTTGTAATTAAAATTGTATAGATCAGATGATCAATAAAATTAGATGATAAGAATTATACGATCATTATAATTTTCATTACTATGGAACAGACTATCGTATACCATAGAAAGATCTCTTTTTTACAACACAAGTTGCACCAAAATGTTATTTTCAACCAATTACAATATAAGAGAATTTAATAAAATCGGGGTTAATGTTAGCACCTGCAGTTGACAAACTTCTTATTCAACCAAATCCTCCCTTCAACAGGTAGGAGGAATATGACTTCAAACATCGTATTAACACTACCATACTGCAATTCCAATACTCTACTTCACTAGTGAAAAAAATAGCATAACAAATAACCATTTTAATTCATACTCCTATTTTCCCCAATCTCGCAACACCGCAACCATAATCATAGATATACTAAACTATCAGAAAACAGGATGCCAAAAAAAACGCTTTTTCCTAATTTTTCGACACACAAGTCAATAGTTTTGCATTCCACTTTACATTTAAGTATAATTAATCATAGATATACTAAACTATCAGAAAACAGGATGCCAAAAAAAAACGCTTTTTCCTAATTTTTCGACACACATGAACTAAAAGTCAATAGTTTTGCATTCCACGTTACATTTAAATACAATTATAAAAAAAAATACCTAAGTGTACATGACATACTTACGAAACATTTATCAGGGGACTTTTGTCAAACACATAACAGTCACGAAACAAAAGCCCAACTAAAATCCAATAAATAATGAAAAGTTAAAAAGGGTATGACAAGATTGAAATGCCATCATCAAATAAGCGACATAAATCACAAGGCAAAGTTCAATCGACCCGAGTGAGTGTTATGATGAAAATACATACACATGATATACATAAACGCAAGTGATAGAAATAACAAGAAACAAAGAAAGGAAAATAGAACATTACTTGAGCTTAACAAATTTCAAAGCGCGACGAGAAGACGGGGGTTTGTGATTTTTAGGGCAAATGGGAGACTGAGCTACAGTTTCATTGTACTTACCCTTATTTCTTTTTTTGAGGATCGATTGTATTTGTGTTCCGAAAATTAACCGACCGAGTCCGATTGATTTTTGAAATTCGATAAATGGTTTAGAAGTTTTTTATTCATCAAAATATTTATAATAATATATTAATATGAATAATAATAAATTTAATGATATAGTAAATATATAATTATATTGTGGATGTGCTGTTTTTTTATGTTCCTTAAATATTTTTGTACTAACTTCGTACCGGTGCAATGCACGGAATAATTTATAAATTTTACTTTTTCAATATTAAGTTTTATATTTATTTAAGTATTATTTTTTGTTTTTTCATTTCATCAAATGATATGTTATATAAATTATTTATTTATCCTATGATTTATGTTTGTCGCATGTACTGTACGTTTTTATAATTTTGAGAAACTGTATTAATCAAATGATTAAATTACTGACCCAATTACCTTCTTTATATCAAAATATTATAGGATATAATAAGTTAATGTTTGAAGTAGCCGGGAGTCGAACATGTGTCCATTTACTTAATATGACCAAACCATGCCATATTAATGCCCTTGGTCAATTATATATAAGATATAATTTATATTTTAATGTCACTCGATGCTTTTACTTTAATTTTAAACAAAAAATAATTATATAAACTACAATTATAAATATTTATACGTCATCCGTACAAATGTAAATTCTCATTCCTTATAGATTGATTTGTTTTTTGTATGTCGAATATGTTAAACAACGTTATAATTATTAATATTTTGTATCCTATTTGGGATAGGTAAATTAATAGTTATGACTCCGTTATAAATTCATATATTCATTTTCTATAAATTTGACTGCATTTCCTATTTCGAATTCATAATTTGATTTTAAGAGAACTTTTAGGAGAAAAAGTTGAGGAGAATTTAAGATAATTATATTTGTTTTAACTTGAAATTTTAAAATTTTAAAAGGCTAAACAAAATTTAAATAAAACTGTTTCTGCCACATAAATCATCTGAAAATTTAACACCATTGTTCAATGATGTACTAATAACCTTATTTACATGTTATACTCAATTTGCGTCTTTAATTTTAATTTGACGTTAAATATTTTGGTTTTTATTATACTTGCAAGAATATTTTCACTTATTTTATAAATATTGTATTTAGAATTTTGTCGTTTACTATACAAGAATATTTAGTTATTTAGTTCATTCTGTCGTAACTCATATTTTTAGTGTATAATTCACGTTCTTCCGTGTATCAAACAGATTGATACAAAAATATTAGTTCTGAATTAGTGTTAACACAATAATATACGAATACAAAAACAAGCCGTGTTGATTTAAAATTTTCAAACGAAAATACAAAATTACATGAAACGATTATACACAGACGACCCATTACTAGATCTGCTCATAACAACTACTTTTGTTGCATCTATGAAGCTCCACCGAGAATAATGAACTTCTTTATTGGTCTAGCTAGGGTTCACCATATTGTATAATTATAATGAAAATTTATTACTCATATCTGATACTAAGGTTGTACACATTAGGGTTAATGTGGTTGAGAGTTAAAAGTCACACAAAATCGTATATAAAAGTTTGGTAAAATCTCCGACAACAGTCTCAGTTACGATTAACTGAGATATTTTTAACCACGTAGTTATTGTTAGTGCGGATCGATTTACGATTCAACCACCTATTATAATTTGTACAAAAAAATTGATTGAACCAAATTAAAATTTAATAATATACAGATTAATTTGAAAGTACTTTCTTACGACGAAAGTGTAAAGTTCTACACACTAAATAACTTGGACAACAATTTTTTATCACACTACTTCAAAGTGATAATAATACAATAAACAATTACCCAAAAAAATATTGAGATATGGTTGATTTTTTGAGATAAAATAATTACGTTAGGATAAAATTTTAAACAATAAAAGCCCTAGACTCTTTATATATATTTATATTTATTTATTTTTAAATTTGAATACTTTTATTAATCTAATTAATTAAGTCATGCTTAGTTAACATTATAAAATAATTCAAATTACTTTAATTTAATTTAAATCTAATTTAAATTAAATAATTCTTCAAACATTCTTTGTTTGTGATCTTATAGGTTATTATTACGTTGCCAATGAATTTTAAATCTAATATAAAATCGTAAATAATGATTGTTGGGGTTTATATTTGCCTTCTCAGAGCTCTCAAACACGTGCCCTCACAAATGTGTCTGCGTACCTCCTTTAATAGAGTATCAAGTCGGACGTAGTTCTTTAGGAACAAGAAATCTAGATGGACTTGGTTCCTCATTCTGTGGCCCAATAGGAGTTGTTGAACCAACTTTCTATTATAAATCGAACATTGATTTGCTTTAGGAGTGCCCAACGATGTGGCCCAGTCACAAAGGCTCAAGGCTCGGTTATGACTTTGGAACTTCACGAATAAGGAAACTTCACGGCCGGTAGATATCTCATCCGTTACCGCTATCTTCGTCGATCGTAACCGCAAGTATAGTCATGACTTACTCCAAATGCTCAAGCGCATCCTTGCCCCCCGATGAGAATAACCTACCAGATTACAAGATAAGTGATCCCAAGTGTATAAGTGCAAAGTGAGAGATAACCCCAAAGTCTCCCGGCGAGTACAACCCGACGAATGCAGAGACAAGGCTTTCAAAGCACACACTAAGTATTTACTACTGTTCCCCTATGTTAGGTAATTAATACAACACAAAGGGGGGTGAATGTGATTTTGACAATTTTAGTGACTTTTTCTATTTCTTAAATTTGGTGAACAAAGCAGTTAAGAAATATAACTTGTAAAGATAATATGGTTTGAATGAAATAATAAGACATGCACATGAACACACTATCTTTCAAAACTTCACTTAATTTTATATTAAAATAAAGTATGTGTTTTGCTACAAATTTCTGAGTTCTTGTTAGCTTAAGAACTCAGCTTCTCTCTTGAGAGTTACAGGAAATTTCAGATCTTTTTGTTGCAACTAAAAACACAGCAACCAGTGTTTACTTTATAGAACATTAAACACTGGTTATTACACAGCATGCAATAGCATGTTGTTAGTCCCTTGACAATATAGCAAGAATTACAGAAGGGGGGTTGAATGGAATTTTTGAACCTTTTTCTCGAAATAAAAATGTTCAACTCGAATATAGATATAATGTTTTGATTAGCACAATGCGGATTGGAAACTTAATTGAATCAAAACATAAGTAATTAAAAACAAGAGTCTTTAAAAACTTTCTGGTGGATTTAAACAATTCCACCAGAGATATATATAATATATCGAGAGGACTCTGTGTGCAGGAATGCTCACAGCTGTTTACAAATGGAACTACTGAGAATACAGGAAATGCTAATGATTCTGCTTACAAAGATTTCTCTATTTTTGTGTTTCTCAGCTATCTCAGTTATTTTTCTATTTGCTACACTCTTGGTTTATATAATACCAAGATTACAAATTCAAAAAGACTGAACAAATATAAAAACTATCAGTCTTAAGCTTTGCTGCTTTTCGTCCTCTATTACCCAGTTAATGGGCTTCCACAGTGTGTTTGTATACATCTCGACGGCTGTGTGTCAGCTTTCACTGTTCAACTGCTGTTTGAATTCTTCATATGATCATCCGTCGACTTTCAGAACATCCGTTGATGGTTTAATTGATCATCCGTCGACTGCTATATTAAACATCCGTTGATAGTCATTTGATCATCCGCCGATGGCTTTGTTAATCTTCCGTCGGTAGCTATTTTGGCACTTGACTCTATTTCACTTATACAGAATTACAAGACATCATTTATGTATAATTAATCAACCTATTTTGCATATCTAGTTAAAGTCAACATGACTTATATGCTACTACAGATTCTATACAAAGGTGCATACATAATTGTTCTACAAACTTATTATTACATAAGCTACTCACTCGATGGATAATAAGTTAATCATCCGTCGGGACTATAATGAGTTATCCGTCGGGACTATAATTCTTATCCGTCGAGTGCTACATAATTTCACTAAGTAAAATCTACTTAGATGTTTTGTTTATGAAATCATCAAGTACATAACATATGCACAACACATGTACTAATCCCTATTTTTGGATATTCAAATATTTCTATTTTTGGCTTAGTGAATCTTTGCTAATATTGTACGCCTGTGAATTTACTTTGCCAGTTAATCTTGCCTTTGTTCTTGTACTCTTCAAGCTGCTTTTTGTAAACTTGTCAATCCAACTGATTGGATTGTTTGTTGATTGATAATCTTGGATGTTGAACTGGTCTGCACTTTATACTTTCAGTTTTACCTCGAGATCTTCAGTTTGGTATATAGAGAACTTGACATCTCGATAAATATAATGGCTTATCAAGGTCTCTCATTACTCTATAGTTGTTTTAACTTGTAGAGATCTCTGAGTTCTCTATAAGAGAATTTAGCTTGTTGAGATCTCTCATCTTCATGTCTTCACTTTGACTTATCGATATCTCTGAGTTCTCTAGTGGAAAATAGACTTATCGATATCTCAGAGATCTCTAGTGATATTTTGACTTGTCGATATCTCATAGATCTCTAGTGATATTTTGACTTATCGATATCTCAGAGATCTCTAGTGATATTTTGACTTATCGATATCTCTAGAGTTCTCTAGTGAAGAAATAACTTTTCGATATCTCCAATCTTCATTTCTTTAATTTGGCTTGTCGATATCTCTGAGTTTCTAGTAGCTTTCATGACTTCTCTATAAGTCATTCTGGAGTTCTCGAATGACTTCTCTATAACACTATATATATGACTTGTAGAGATCTTGACTTAGAACATTTTTCCCAAAATAGATTTATTCAACTCCAAACTTCTTCATAATTCTTTTGAGGCATGATCTACTTGATCTTCTTCCAGATAGAATTCTTAGTCTTAATACTGTTTACGAAAAAGGACTCTAGTCTGCCCTTGAACATTTTTACAGACTTTAAATGTTATAATACAAGATGCAAACTAAGATTACAATACAACTTACTTAGGGTTGTCAATTTGACTTAGTCTTGTTATAGTGCAGACATCTCTTGCACAACAATCTCCCCCAATTTGTGAGAAGATTGCTTATCACAAATTCATGCCTGTTAACAAGACTAACCCCAAGCTACAATGGAAAATTAGACTAAACATAAAAATTGACACAAATACATCATTTATACATCAGTTGATTTCTTATTTTAAACAGTTACATATATCAGACAAAGACCGGAACTTTTGATTCTCTCTAATGAGATCCTTTAGATATACAAGAATTTCAAGTTTCTCTATGATTGGAGTCCCTGTTAGAGCTTCCACAAGTTTGAGTATGTCTTGCTTTGGATAACCATCTAACATCTCATTCCTGAACTTTGAGAATGAGCCGACTTTTATATTTAGAAATCTTCCATCCTTGGAAATTCTGCTCTTCCCTTTTTCCATGGGTTCTTCTGATCTTTTAATATACATTTCAATCTCCTCATCATACTTCCTCTTCTTCTCCTCATATTCATCCTTATTTCTTACTCTTCTTTCCTCCCTTGAAATCAACCATTCAGCTAAAACAGATCTCCATGCTATTGTAGCAGTATCCTTATCCTTTAGTAAGCTTATTACTCTTTTAATTTCTGTGTGAGAGAGAATGTCCATTAAGTTTCTACTAAGAAATGTGAAGGACCCATCTTCAAAGTAGATTCTTACTTCTCTTAGAGTTACAACCCAGACTCTAACTATTCCTCAGCTACTTGTTAAAAATAATCTTCATCTGAGATGCACCAATTTAGAGGTAGAAAATCACTTTTCTTGAAACAGTTCCAGATGGCCCTTTCAGTAACTTGCACTTTTTCAGTATGTTTGGCTTTCTTAGGCTTCCTCCCAACAAACTTGTAGTTGACTCTGAGTGATGGCTTTATAGAGGGTAGGATTGTAATTTTCTTGAGAGATGTTTGGCTAGAGGTGATTGGTAGTTTTAGAAAGGTGTTAGCAGTTTGTTTGTATAGGAATTTAGGCTTAGAGGTTTGAGGTGGTTTGATATTTGAGTTTGTTAGCACAGAGGGTTGAGCTTGGTTAATTTGAATTTTCAGGGTTTGTTATGGTTCTGATCCATCTTGTTTTTTCTTTCTCCTTCTCTCATCCCCTTTTTTCTTCTCATCATCCTTCTTCTTTTCATCCTTGCTTCCAGATGCCCTAGAGGATTGGCTTGGATTTGAGCCAAAAGGTTTTTGATCATCTTTCTTCTGCTCATCGTCATCCAAGTTATCCTTATTGATTTGAGTTTTAGGCAAGTTGGCTTCATAATTCCTCAGATATCTCCCCAACATCTTAATCATTTCTTCATCTTCAACAATCTTGTTTTGCTTGACTTTCAAATCAGACTCCAGAATCATGATAAGCTTTTTGTTGGCCATGACACATTGTTTAGGAACCTGGAAGTGTTTGAAGTGTTTGGTGGTAGGACAGATGTATGCCACTCTATTTCTTGGCTATAAATATGCTTCTGGAAAAGCATCCACTTGGGCATTCTTCAATTTATTTAGCAAGAGAGTGTCTTCATGAATCACTCTTTGAACTTTACATATCAAAATGTCCAATTCAGACGCCCTTCTAGAGATAAGATAGTTAAGGGACACCTACATACACCTGTCTACCCCTGAGTCATTTATATTGACTACAATCCTTTTCTCCTGAAAGTTATCCTTTGTCACCAAGATCACCCTTATAAAATTTATTGTCTTGTCCAAGGCCTTCTTGTAAGTGCAAAAATTGTTATTTAGAGAAGCCCTAAGAGCCTTGAGCAATTCATCAAATTCCCTGCTCAGACTAGGTCCCTCAGCTGCTCTAATAAGCCTCTCCATTTCAATATCAACTTCTTGAATTTTTCTCTTTTCAGCAGCTTGGACAGTTTGAGTAGATGATGATCTTAACAGACTGGCCTCTATCTCCCCCTTACTCTTGTTGGCAGGCATGAGAAGGGGAGTAGGAATTTCAGGCCTCCCAGCTTCTGGAAGGGAAGGCAGAGGAATGTTAAGCTTGCCCATGATAGCTCCCAAAGCCACATCATTTTGCATTTGTAGGTGCTTTTGGGAGTCTACCAAGGTTTGAATATATGTATGTTGACTCTGCACCAATGAGGTGAGAGCATGCACTTGTGCTGTGAGGGAGTCATTTGAAGACTGCAAGGTGGAGACTTGTTGTGGGAGAGACTGGATTTGAAGGTTTGTAGCTGTGGAGACAGGTGGAAGAGAGCTTGTAGATATAGAAGAGCCAAAAGTTGCTTCCACAACCTGTTTGATACCATCCATAAGTAATGCAGAAGGCTCATATCTGGTCTGGTGAAGCTAGTCCAGTTTGATCTTTATGTCATTTGAATTGGTGATTTTTTGTTGGACTACTTCATGAAGAGCAATGAAAGACTGTTTGAGATTTTTGACATCTTTTTCAATAGAAGTTAGATCCATCATTTCCATTTGATCAGTAAAATATTTGAACTTTGAGGTGATCTTGACTTGTGAAGGTATGATCTTATCCATCTTTTCTTTTACTAGGTTCCTTATTTTGTCTTCATGACCAACCAACTTGAGTTCTAGTGCTTTTCCAAAGAGATGGAAAGCTTTGAGTTGAGCCTTGAAAACTTCATTGACTGCATCATAAACTTACCAGGAGTTAGGGCTTTAGCATTACTTCCCAAAATAGTTAGATAATCTTCCCTGAACTTGGCTAAACACCCTTTATCTCCAGATTGTAGTCCTTATTCAGCCAAGCATCACAGTTGCCATCGTGTTCAGCTTCATTAACAATTTTGTCTTGTTGCTCTTGGACATCTGTTTGATTGGAGAGTATTATGGCTTGGTAATCTTGGTTAGACATATCTGAGGTTAAGAGTTGCTGAGAGATCTGTGCAAGTCCTGCTAGCTGATCCACCCTGAAATTTTAAAGATTTGATTGAGGTGTAGCTTGCTGTAGCCAGTTGAAGATGAGGTGTGGTTGTTGAGATTGAGAGGTTTAGGGCTGTGGAGTTTGATCAGAACCACTTGTGACAGAAGTCACAGTTTGACTCACAGTATGTACTGTGGTTATGACAAGTTGTTGTTCCTCACATATAGTGGGAACCTCCAATTGAATTGGAGGGGATTTGACCGGGTTACTGTCATGTGCACCAATCTCAAACCCTTGTGTGTCTTGCACCACATTGTCACTTGAATGTGCTATTATTGCCTCCTCTATGATAGGATCATTGGAAATTGTACTCCCAGCATCAACTGCTAATGCAATTTATGCTAGGATTTTGAGGAGAGTTGTTCCTGGAACAGGAACCTCCAATTGAATTGGAGAGGATTTAGATAGCTCCCCATCAGGAGTACTACCCTCAAACCTAACAGTCTGTGAAGACTGATTTGTACATGAAGGTGCATATGTGATCTTCATGGGGTCTTCAGTAAAGACTGATGAATCCCCCATGTTTGTGTTGGTGTCATCAAGATCTACCCCAGCATGTAGCCTCTCACTAACTAATTGTGGTTTCTGGGTGGTGAGCAGGGTTTCTTGAACCAAGTCACTTGGTTGGGGCAACACTTGAGAATTTGATTCAAGTGTTTCAGTATTGAAAGAAGAAATATTACATATAAGATTGTGAAGCTCAGGATTGACTATTGGCAGCTCCCCCTGAATGAATGAGGGAGCTTCAAGGGATGTGCTCTCCTTGTGTGTGCAATCATTATTTCTCCTACCATACACTTGGATTTGTTCAAGTATTGGCTGTGCAGACTCTTTACAGGATGTATTGAGGAGAATGCTCTTTTCAATGGAAACACCATATTGAGAGGATGTCTCTAGAATCTGTTTTGGCCCCATTTGCACAACTGTATCCTTTTGGAAGGATACAGAGGTGGTTTGAGTGGTCAACTCAGGTTTCTTAGCCTTCTTAGTTTTTCTGACCAAGGATGACTCAGTTAGTGTTTGTTCCCCACCATTCTTATTTATGATTGGTAAAGGTGTCTGCTTTCTCTTCTTTTTGCTCACTTCACCCTTTTGGGAGGATGAAGTGGTTGGTTTCCTAGCTGCTATACGTATAGAAGAAATGGTCTCAACATTGGAAGGTCCCTTTTGGTGTTCCTGTGTTTGTACTTCCACAGGTTCAAGGACCATTGTTGTACTAGATTGAGCATTAGTCCTCATGTCAGGCATGGGATAAGGGTAAGTCCTAAACCTCTCCATCATGAGTGGAGTGATTTTGAGACTTACAGGTACCTTGTTCTTTTTAGCAAGTGATCCAAATTAGAATTTTGGACATTTGCTTATAATTGCCTATTTGTGATCTATCTACACCATTTATCAAATATATCTCATTCACTTTATAGTTCAAAGCAGACATAATGAATCTAGGAAGAGAAATTTCCTTACCTCTTGACTCCAATGGCATTATTAGTCTGGTGCTCAGCTCCTCCAGTATGTAGTGTCCTACATTAATCTGTTTATTGTGAGCCATTGAGTAGACCAGCTTTTGGACACAACTAGAGATGTTTTCAAACCCTGACTTCCTGCAAGTGAAAGCCCTTATCACTGAATCAAAAAGAAATGACCATTCTCTCATTAGGTTCTTCTTGCTCATGCTTGACAGGTTGATCTTCTCAGAATAGTTGATGAAGTCCATAAATTCATAAAGTTCATCCTGAGTTGGATCCTCCACCAGCTTGTCAGTAGGAATTCCTAGTTCCATATTGATATCATCTTCAAAGATTTCCACATATTGCCCTTTGATTGTGCAATTTATTACAATTGATATAGCCTGGTTCTCATGCACAATTGTCCTTGTTACTATTGTGTTCCAGAAATCCCCTAACACATCCAAGTAAAGCACAGGATTAGTAGCAAGAGCCCCTACAAAGTAAGTCTCAGACAAGAACTTGACAAAACTTTTGAAAGTTTCAGGAGCTTGGTTTGCATCTAAGAATGCAAGGAAGGTAATCTCCTTTCGGATGAAGGGTGCAATATTGTCTGCTGCCATTGTTATGAGTATAAAGTTTAGTGGGTAAGAAAAATTAGTGAGAGAAAGCTTGAAATGAGAGAGAAATCGGTTTTAGATTGAAAAACTAGGTCACTTACAGTTCTCGAAGACGTAAGTATATATGTATCGAGATGTCTGGGTATTTATAGTAAAAGCCGATGACTTGTCGAGAACTCAAAAATAGACGTTTGGAATTAGTCTATCGAGAAGTCACTTTGAAATGTGAAAAACATATCGATAAGTCATTTTATTTATTCTTGTAGAGAACTAAAAATAAGCTTATCGAGATTTCCAATAAATACCCAGTTTGTCCAAAATGGACTGAATTTTATTCCAATTTTTATTTGAATAAATCAAAGTAAAATCATAATAATTTTGCCAAAAGTATTTTACCAAAATAATTTATTGAATTAAATTATTTCAGTTGTGAGTTATTTACAAGTCTAGAAATTACACTTGTAGAGAACTCTGTAAGTTATCACTTGTAGAGAACTCTACAATGACTTATTGATAAGTCATAATAAAGCTTATCGAGAAGTCACTTGAGAAGTCCGTAAATTGACTTATCGAGAACTCACTCGAGAAGTCTTAAAATGACTTGTCGATAAGTCGGTTAGACTTATCGAGAACTCAGTTCTCTATATACTTTTGATCACTTTGATTTTTTCTTGTGTTAATTTTATATATTAAAGATGTAAATTAGCATCTAGGCAGTTTTCTTAGAATTTGAACAATTCCAAGCTAAATTTTGAATTTTGAAAAATAAATATGCAGAGATTTCTGAAATATTTATAATTCATATTTTAGTTAATTTCTAATTAAATCAAATTAATTTTAATTTACTAGAAATTAATCTGCTGCAACACATTAGCTGAGTTCTTGCCTTAAAATGAAGAATTAAGCATTCCAATTTCACCTACAAGTCTAGTGAAAGTTGCTTCATCCAAAGATTTAGTAAAAATGTCAGCTAATTGTTTTTCTGTTTGAACAAAAATGAGCTCAATGGTACCATTTGTAGCATGTTCTCTAATAAAATGGTACCTTACGTCAATGTGCTTTGTTCTAAAAATTATTTAACTGGATTAGCCACTATAGATATAGCACTAGTATTGTCACACATAATTGGAATTTTGTGTAACACTGGGCCATATTCCATTAGTTGATTTCTAATCCAAAGCACTTGAGCACAACAACTTCCTGCAGCTATGTATTCAGCCTCTGCTGTAGAACTTGACACAGATTGTTATTTCTTGTTATACCAGAATACAAGTCTTTGTCCAAGAAATTGACAGCTTCCACTAGTACTCTTTCTGTCAACCCTGCATCCAGCAAAATCTGCATCTGTGTAGCCAACAATTTCAAAACCAGTTCTCTTAGGATACCATAATCCCAAGTTTGGAGTCCCCTTCAAGTATCTGAAAATCCTCTTCACATCCATCAAATGTGATTCTTTTGGATTGGCTTAAAATCTTGCACACAGACATGTAGCAAATATGATGTATGGTCTACTTGCAGTTAAGTAAAGCAATGATCCAATCATTTTATATTCACTATACATAAGCCTGAAGAATCTTTGGCAAAGCTTTTCATTGGTAGAACCAAAGATAATATCATCCACATAAAATTTGAACTAGGATCATATCATCACCATGCTTCTTGTAGAAGAGAGTCTTGTCTATGGTACCTCTAGTGAATCCATGTTTAATTAAATATTCTGATAGTGTGTCATACCAAGCTCTAGGTGCTTGTTTGAGTCCATAGAGAGCCTTAAGTAGCTTGTATACAAAATTTGGAAATTTTGGTTCTTCAAAACCAGGTGGTTGTTGAACATAACCTCTTCTTCCAACTCACCATTAAGGAATGCACTCTTCACATCCATTTGATATACCTTGAAATTTGAATGTGCAGCAAATGCTTGGAAAATCCTTATTGCTTCAAGTCTTGCAACTGGAGCAAAAGTTTCATCATAATCAATTCTTTCCTCCTGCGAGAAGTCTTTTGCGACCAACCTTGCCTTTTTTTTCTGGTAACAATTCCATTTTCATCCATCTTGTTCCTGAACACCCATTTTGTTCCAATAATACTTCTGTTCTTTGGTGCGGGAACCAATTTCTAAACTTTATTTCTTTCAAACTGATTTAGCTCTTCTTGCATTGCAGATATCCAATCAGGATCAAAAAGGGCTTCTTCAGTTTTCTTTGGCTCAACTTGTGACAGAAAATATGCATGAAGACATTCATTTGCAGTTGCACTTCTAGTCCTTACTACAACAGTTTGATCACCAATAATTGCTTCTCAAGTGTGACTTCTATCCCACTTTCTTGTGTGAGTTTGTTGACTTGTATTTTCTACTTCTTCTTCATCACTGGCACGACTTCCATAATTTTCTCCTCTTTCTCCCCCTGAGTTTGTGTTTCCAAATTTAGGTGTTTGAGATGAGATTCCATTCTCATGATTCACTTGATTATCTGACTCTTCTACAATTCTGGGATTTCTGTTGATTTCAGCTTCATCATCAGAGTCACTATCAATGTTGAGATTTTCAAACTTAAGGGCTTCATCTTCATCTTCATCAAGGCATTCCAAGCCTGCGCACTTGTCATCATCAAAAGTAACATATGTGCTTTCCATAATTTTCTTTTGTTCAATCACATAGACTTTGTGTGCAGTTCTCTCCAATGAATATCCCAGAAAAATTGCCTCAAAAACTTTAGAGTCAAATTTTCCCATATATTCAAAGTTGTCCTTTAGCACATAGCACTTGCTTCCAAACACATGAAGTTGTTTCACAATAGGCTTTATTTTAGACAAGATTGAGTAAGGTGACTTTCCAAGATTCTTGTTAATGAGATATCTATTCTGAGTATAGCATGCAGTGTTCACAGCTTCTTCCCAAAAACTAGTTGGCAATTTTGCATCTTGTAACATTGTTCTAGCAGCCTCTACTAGTGTTCTATTCTTCCTCTCAACTACCCTATTTTGATGAGGTGTTCTAGCAGCTGAGAACTCTTGAACAATGCCCTTGTCTTTGCAAAATTCAGTTAAGGTTGGATTCCTAAATTATGTTCCATTGTCACTTCTCAACCTTTTCACACAGTTCTGATTTTCAGCCTGCTTCTCAATCTTCTGTATGTGCTCAATTATGATGTGTGGAGTCTCATCTTTAGAATGCATTTATTTTACCCATGTATATCTTGAGTAGTCATCCACCATCACAATGCATACCTTTTTCTTGAAATTGATTGGACATTAACTGGTCCAAATAAGTCCATGTGAATAAGCTGCAAAGGTGCATTTATAGAATTTACAATTTTACTCTTATGACTTGATCTTTTCATTTTCCTTTTTAAAAAGTATCACATACTTTATCTTGAGCAAACTCTAGATTAGGCATGTCTCTTACTAGCTCCTTTTTGATCAAAGTGTTAATTGCCTTAAAATTCAAGTAAGACAGCTTTTTATGCCATAGCTTGCTTTGTTCTACAGATGTCTTGGTGTAGAAGCAACAAACTCCATCCTTATTTGCTGAGTCCAAGTCTGTAACAAATAAGTTTCCTTTCCTTGCTCCTTTTAGAGCAACTTCACTAGTTTTCTTGCTGATAAAAGTGCATTCTTCTTTGTTGAATAAAACTTTAAAGCCTTTGTCAGCAAATTGGCTAACATTGAGAAAATTCACTTCAAGACCAGCTACTAGTGCTACATCATCAATGATAACATTTCCAGAGATCAATTTGCCATATCCCATTGTGAAGCCTTTGTTGTTGTCTCCAAAGGTCACTAATGGGCCAGCCTTCTCCTCAAACTGTGATAGCAGGGCCATATCACCTGGCATATGTCTTGAGTATCCACTGTTTATAATCCATATGACTTTCTTCTTCTTACCCTGCACACAATGAGTTTAAGTATGTTTAGCAACCCACGCAGTGTTGGGCACTTTCTTTTTGTTAACAGAGTGAGCAGAATCAGAATGAGTTGTTTCAGATAAAATAGAATTCATTGACTGTTTTGCATTTTCCCTTTTTGTTGTAGACCCAATTTTTGTTTCTTTGAGGTCTACTCTCAGCTTTTGGCAACTTTTCATCACTTTCAAGTTGCAAGGGATGTAATCAAACTTGTCACAGAATGAGTAGAGATCATATGCATCCGCTTCATTGTATTTACATGCTCTTTCTACTGGCTTGTTAACAACCTTTTTGCAAAGGTGAGTTAGATGATTCACAAAGCCACATCTTTGACATTGTTTCCTTGGAGCATCTGTAACATGAGCAAAATTGTTGCTTTTGTTTATCCCAATCTTCCCATTTCTATTTTTCTTCTTCTTTCTTGCATCTTCAGTTTTTGTTTCCTTGATAGGTATCTTGGAAACTTGGTTGACCATGGGCTTCTTTTTAGTTTTGGAGATTGGAGTTATTTCTGCATTTTTCTTCTCATTTTCTTTATCAGCAATTTCTTGATTTATAATCAACTCTTCTTCACTGAAATTAACTTCACATGCCTTGAACATAGGTGAAACAACCTTTTTTAGCATAGTTGGAACATCTTCATTTTCTGTTACTTTTTCTTTGTCACCTATATCTTTCTTCTTGTTGTTCAAGGCATCATAATCAAGACCAATAGATATATTAGCACATGGCTTATTCTTCTCATGGTATTGTCCAACCAACTCAGATGCATTTCTGAAAGATTTCAACTTGACTTCATTCTTTTCCATCTTTTCCCTCAATACAGCTTCAATTTCAGCAGCACACTTTAGCTTGTTTTTCAGATATTCATTTTCTTGCTTGACTGACTCAATCTCCACAAGTAGTAGAACCATCTTTTGTCTTTCACTATCAAGCTTCTCATTAGCCTTGGTTAGCCTACTGACTTCCTCAGTAGTTGCTACTAGACTAGTGTGTATATGAAACATCTTCACACTCATCTTTTCCACAATCTTCTTATATTGACTAGCATTTAAATCAATAGTGGTTAGAGTTGGTACCTTTAATTTTGAAGTGGATGCTTCTCCATGCTCAAAACCCATAAGTGCATAGTTTTCAACTTCTTCATCCTCATCATCAACATCAGTATCATCCCAACTCTTTCCTTCTGCAATATAAGCTTTTCCAGACTGCTTCTTTAAGAGAGCTTCATACTTTGCTTCCAACTCAAGATAAGCCTTGAATTTCTTCACCTTTTTAGGCTTTTTGTATTCAGTAGCAAAGTGACCCAACTCATCACAGTTGAAGCACCTTATCTTTGATCTGTCCACATATCCTGTTTTGTAGCCACCTTTGCTAACTGAATTGAACTGAGTTTTTGGTTTCCAATTGTTACTATTGGAAGATTGTCCCTTGCCTCTGAAAAACCTTGGCTTCTTGACTCTAATATTTGAAAATTTTCTACCCAAGTAATCCATGGACTGATCCATTTCATCTAATTCATCCAAGGTGTAATATTCATCTTCCTCCAGCTCCAACACAACTTGCTTCTGAGGTCCTTTGTTCTTCTGTTCCATAGCTTGACTAACTAAAACTTGATCATCTTGTTCATCTTCACTTTCTTCTTTGTCATTTACAATTAAAGCACTTGAACCATTAACAATATGTCCATGATGTGCTTTCAATGACTTCCTTTGCATCATTTCAAGTTCATAAGTCTTCAAGATTCCATATAGAACTTCCAAAGTTATTCTGCTCAAATCTCTTCCTTCTCTAATAGCTGAAATTTTCTGTTCAAGATGGTCAGGAAGAGCTAGCAAGAACTTTAGGTTAACCTCCTCAGCTTCATAATATTTATCATGTAGCTGCAAGTCATTTATCAATTTATTGAACCTTTCAAAAACTTCAGTAATTCCTTATTTGGGTTTAGCCATAAACCCCTCATATTGAGAAACCAGAATCCTCCTTTGGTTTGACCTAACCTCCTCTGTTCCTTCACACAAGATCTCAATTTTCTTTCAGATTTGCTTAGTTGTGTCACAGTTGACAATGTTATTGTACATTACATTGTCAAGTGACTCTATCAAGATCAACTACAAGCCACTGTCTATGGAGACTTTTTCTTTCTCAGGCTCAGTGTACTCTAAAGGATGTTTAGGAACATAATGTGATGGAATGACCATGTCTCCATCTGTAGATTGCTCAACTCTTACCATGGGAGTGAAAGGGCAATTTTTGAGGATCTGAATGTACAGTGAATTGGCCATCCTGATAAACAACAACATTTTCTTTTTCAATAGTGTATAGTTAGATCTGTCAAATGTGGGGATTTTAATGCTGTTAAGCTTCTGTGTATTCATTCTTCCAAGATCTTTAATCTGTTTACTTTCAGATTTTGCTCTAATACCACTTGTTAGGTAATAAATACAACACATTGGGGGGTGAATGTGTTTTTGAAAATTTTAGTGACTTTTTCTTTTTCTTAAGCTTGGTGAACAAAGCAGATAAGAAATGTAACTTGTATAGATAGTATGGTTTGAATGAAATAATAAGACATGCACAGGAACACACTATCTTTCAAAACTTCACTTAATTTTATATTAAAATCAAGTATGTATTTTGTTACAAATTTATGAGTTCTTGTTATGTTAAGAACTCAGTTTTTCTCTTGAGAGTTACAAGAAATTTCAGATCTTTTTGTTGCAATTACAAAATAAAGCAACTAGTGTTTACTTTATAGAACAGTAAACACTGGTTATTACACAGCATGCAATAACATGTACTAAAGCCTATTTTTGGATATTCAAATCTTTCTATTTCTGGCTTAGTGAATCTTTACTAATCTTGCATGCCTGTGACTTTACTTTGCCAGTTAATCTTGGCATTTGATCTTGTACTCTTCAAGCTGCTTTTTGTATACTTGTCAATCCAACTGATTAGATTGCTTGTTGATTGATTATCTTGGATATTGAACTGGTCTGCACTTTGTACTTTGAGTTTTACCTCGAGATCTTTAGTTTGGTATATAGAGAACTTGACATCTTGATAAGTATAATGGCTTAGCGAGGTCTCTCATTACTCTATAGTTATTTTGACTTATAGAGGTCTTTGAGTTCTCTATAAGAGAATTTAGCTTGTCGAGATCTCTCATCTTCATGTCTTCACTTGACTTATCGATATCTCTGAGTTCTCTAGTGGCAAATATACTTATCGATATCTCAGAGATCTCTAGTGATATTTTGACTTTTCGATATCTCAAAGATCTCTAGTGATATTTTGAATTATCGATATCTCAGAGATCTCTAGTGTTATTTTGACTTATCGATATCTCAAAGATCTCTAGTGATATTTTGACTTATCGATATATCTAGAGTTCTCTAGTGTTGAAATGACTTGCCGATATCTCCAATCTTCATGTCCTCAATTTGGCTTGTCGATATCTCTGAGTTCTTTAGTAGCTTTCCTAACTTCTCTGTAAGTCATTCTGGAGTTCTTGAATGACTTCCCTATAACACTAAATTTGTGACTTGTAGATATCTTGACTTAGAATATTTTCCTTAAAACAGATTTATTCAACTCCAAGCTTTTTTCAAAATTCTTCTGAGGGATGATCTTCTTGATCTTCTTCCAAATAGAATTCTTAGGCTTGATACTATTTACAAAAAGAGACTCTAGTCTGCCCTTGAACATTTTTACAGACTTTAAATGTTACAATACAAGATGCAAACTAAGATTATAATAGAAGTTACTTAGGGTTGTCAATTTGACTTAGTCTTGTTATAGTGCAGGCATGTCTTGCACAACACCCTATGAGGACAACTCGCAAGACTATAGGATGACACTTTAAATATGTTTTTCGGGATGACGGGCTCCCAGAGGCCCCTTTTCCTTCTTCGGGCGCGCCCTAAAAAGGGTGGAGTCCTCCAGAGGCTCCCTGCATGCTTAGGGCGCGCCATAGACATGGGAGGTCCCTCCAAAGCTCCTCCTCTTCCTAGTCATTTCGCTTGCATTACGGAGCGGCCACCCTATGTGGCCATATAGACGAGGCGCGCCCTAGGAAGGTCCGAGGATATTTCCACGGAGCCCGGATCATTCTTTGTTCCTTGATTGCTTTACTCTTTCTTCCTTAATTTAAAATCATCTTTTATATACTCTTTATCAATAATTGTTCCTCATCGTCGTCTTCTACTATAGCGACTGTCGTAGCATCGTTGTTGCATCGTCATAACGGTCGTCGTAACATTATCATTATAGCGGCTGTCGCATGTCTTCTTTACTATTATTGTTGTAATCTTCCATTGTGATGGTCATCGTAAACCTTCATGTAAAACTTTACTAATCGTCGTTGTAACTTCTCATCGTCAATAGTCATCGTAAGTGACTCCCATATAGGGCTAACCTTATATAGGGGGTGCCCAGGGCTCCGGAGAACTCGTCCTTCTTCCTCCTTTGACGAAGATCTGATCCATTTCCTTAAAGATCCGATAAAATACCCATGACGATTTTATGGCATAACAACTACCCCCTGATTTTCTACTTTGTTAAAAATAAAATGGAAAATCTTCTTCACTTTCTTCAATCTTCCGTAAGTAACTCCAGTTCCATTTTCTGCAAAGTTTAGCACTTCATTCCTTTTGCTAATAAGCTTTACTCTGTGAATATGTATAAACTCGTCTCTTCGTGGAAAAGCATCTTAGTTGATGATATTTGACGTAAAATTTGAAAGGAATATGTCCTAAGTCCAATCATGTATTAGGATTTAGGAATAACCTTTTATGTAATGTGTTTTGATTTCATTGATATTAATAAAAGACTTGTTTTGTTTTTATTACGGGCTCTATCTATTTAAGTGTTTAAATAAGATATACCATAGTTTAGAGTAAAGCTTTTTTATGGATTATGATGAGATCATAATAGTGAGACCTAAAAGATGATAACTCTAAACTTAAATAGTTCCTAATCATAGGATTACTAACTGGTAATTAATAATCCGCAAAGATCGGTACATACTATGCTTGCTTCATTATGAAGGATGTCTGTTCTCATAGACATTTGTGTAGGTGACACTATAGCTAGTATGTAGGTGCTTATTATAGAATAAGTTCACTGAACATGACTCGCACAGCTGAACAACTGATGGAGTTCACTCACGTGTCAGCAGTTGTTCACATAGTGATAGTTGTACAAGTATCCTTAGACTTGAGGTCATCATAGTCATCTTGTGTACACTGAACTATGCTTTGGTTTAGTTCTTAGTCTCCAGGGACAATTATTAGGCCTCTACTGGGTATAGGAATTTGTACACGAAGATAGTGTATGATCAATAAAGGATCTACCCCTTCCAGTGAAGGAAGCGAATGTTCAAGGATGATCCACTTATGCTAGTTCAGGAATCTCTGGCCAGAGTAAATGAAATTAGAAAGGAGTTTCTGATTTGCATAGAACTAAGCATAAGTAAATGGTAAGCAAGTGATTAAATTAGATAGGCTTGACACGAGATCCATACGTTGTATTTAATCGGGACATTGTAGGGTAGAAGGAGTTTATTGTACGGTAACTATTCACTGAATAGGTTCTTGGTATTCTAAGCAGTGAATTCATATTATCCGGATAGTCGCGATATGCTGAGAAGTATCCCTCACGATGTAGAATAAATATGATTAATTAATTAATCATATTTAATAAATTAGAGAATTTATATAAATAATGATAAAATAGTTTTATTATTATTTATTTCTACTACCGGCTTAATATTGAACCTACAGGGTCACACCATAAAAAGAGAATGATTTAATGGTGGAGGAATTAATTAATAATGGCTGATAATTATTTATTTATGAAATAAATAATTAATTGGAAAATTTAATAATTGATTAAATGAGATTTAATTGATTATAAATTAATTAAGAAAAGTTCTTAATATTATTAATTAAGAATTTAATTTTTGGAAATTAAATCAAGAGAGAGAATTATTTCTAAAGTGTTTAGAAAAAGGATTAATATAAAAAGGTGTTTTAATTATTAATGAGAATAATAAATGGGTTAATAATAATAATATTTTATGGGAAAATTTCAGCTGAAAATTTTGCCTATAAATATACTATTATAAACCCTATTTTTATTTCTAACCCCAAAATTTTATAAAACCTAATTCTCTCCACCTCCTTCTCCTCCTTAACGTCGTTTTCTTGGTGGATACCGGTGGAGTGCTTCACGTTTGAGGAGCAGCTGCTAAGGATCTCCGATCGTTGCTTTTGGATCGCATATTAAAGGTTAGTAATCGATCTCTATGTTTTTACCACGATTTATATGCTTTTATTTGGATTTTATATATGTAAAAGTGTTTTACCATGCCTCCGTTGCGATTAAAATCCAACATTGGTATCAGAGCTTAGGTTGTATGCACATAGATCTGTGGTAAATATTTCAGAATTTTATGTGCTTGTATGAATTAATTATGATTTTTACAAGTTATATCATGGATTAATTTTGTCTGATGAGAAATCATTTCTCAGAATAATTTTGAATGTTAATCTGGGTTCTACAAGTGTTGTAGACCGTCTGGGTATTTTTTTTCATAATTTTATGATGTATAAATTATTTATTATGAATTTTTGAAGTTGTTGTAATTAAATTCGTAATTAAATAATCATATATATATATATAAATTGTAAGTATGTATATATATTTGTACATCTGTTGCATCTGCTGCTTGTCTGACTAATGCACGGAAGAAAAGACAGAAAAAGAACAGGTACGGCAGAAAGAATGTCAGGCTCGTTTTCTGTGCAGAAGCAACGGCGGCTGCTGCAGGCGCGTGTGGCGCACACGCGCGCGAGGGGGTGTCGCGCATTCCGGGAATGCGTTACACCCTGTGGCGCATTCACGGAATGTGTTACACCTTTTAATGGCTTAAAAGGGTTGTAACGCATCATCGGAATGCGTTACAGGGCTTGTAACACGTTCCTGTAATGCGTTACAACCCGTGTGTTATTTTTAAATTTGATTTTTTGGGAGTTTCGTAACTCCGTTTTAGGCGTGCAATATATCGTTGGATTCGTTTTTCCGAGACGGATCTAATGGAGTGATCAAATTTTAGTTTATATAAAAGTTTTGAACTGTTTATATTTCCGAAAGTGTTTTAAAGCTGTTTTTAACTGTTTTAACTGCTTTTAAATGCTTCATGTGATACATAGAGATGTATAATGCTTAGACTAATATGCTAGATGATGTAACATGTCTACCTTGATGTTTATTCATGTTTATATATGTGATATATGCTTAGTTTATCATGCGATGATATATTTAGGTGAACTTAAATGAACATAAGGCGTTTGTTAGACAACCTAGTATAGTGAAAGTGTTTCATAACCTTAATAATAATATTATGAATACAATCATGAGATTCTTGTGTTTATGAAACACGTAATTGAATGTGAATTTTCGATATGAGAGAAATGATGATTCTGTCAACAACAGATTTCTATCTGTAAGAAAGGGTTATTAAGTGACGCCTCTTGACAATGCTCCACCCAATCTGGGAATCATCTGATTATTGATTATTGATTTGAAATATTTAATTTAAAAGGAAGAATTTCTTTATAATATGATTATGATTGTAACATAATATAATCCCTCTAAAATTAAATAATATCAATTAGTAATTGGCCAATGATACAACGGGCTTGTGTCGGTTATAACCTTCCAACATGATAGAAAGTAGTTCTTATTTTTAAATCATTGTCGGTTCATGCTACAGCCGAGGGCTTTGATTTCGAAATAAGAAATACTTGTCTATTACATAGAGATGTGTACGTTGAATTAGAATCTAAAGGTCGGTATGTGCCACAGCCGTGGGCCGTTGGGGACTGATTCAATTGTACGGAATGTTGGGTTAGACTTGACTTAGAATATTGAGTTTGTCGTGCCACAGCCGTGACTCAATTATTCAGGAGGCTAAAGTTTGATTAGGGAATAACATAAGATGTAATTGATAAGAGTTGTCTGCCTATTGAACATTACATGGCGGTTCGTGCTACAGCCGGGGTTGTGTAATGGAATGTAGGATCCCTATTCCCACTAGCATTATGAATGCTTAATTTTTCATGTAGGGGGTTGAATAAATTAGGTAAACTAGTGGGAGCCACTTATGAATAAAGACCCGATTCATATAGTGTTTTGAAATGAAATTGAATATTTGCTAAGTGTTGTTATGTGTTTATCATTTACAGATTTACTTTGTACGTCATGTCTTCTGCACTATCACTCAGGAGCATACTAGATGCTCACAAGTTGACAGGTCCTAATTATGCTGGCTGGCTTCGAAACTTGAGAATTGTTCTCAGGATTGAGAAGCTGGAATACGTGATTGACTCACCTAAGCCTACTGAACCTGCTAGTGATGCACATAATGATGAACATGTTGTGTATCGTAAGTGGATAGATGATGCAAATGTTGCTCAATGCATCATGCTAGCTTCCATGAACATTGAGCTACAGAAGCAACATGAGCATATGGATGCTCACACTATCCTCATGCATCTACAAGAGTTGTATGATGTAGCGGGGAGGACAGCTCGATATGAGATATCGAAGGAGTTGTTCGGTTGTAGGATGTCTGAGGGATCATCTGTGAATGACCATGTACTTAAGATGATCAATTTGATTGAACGTCTTGGACAACTTGGTTTCGCCATGGATGGGGAGCTGAGCCAAGACTTGGTCTTGCAATCGCTTCCGAGTTCGTTCTCGCAGTTTGTTGTGAACTTTCACATGAATAAGTTGGATGTTAGCCTTCCTGAACTCCACAACATGTTGAAGACTGCGGAATAGAATTTTCCCCCTAAGAAGAGTTCTGTTCTTTTAATTGGTGAATATTCCAATCTTAAGAAAAGGAAGAGGAACCCTTCCAAGAAGAAGAAAGTAGGTGAGAAAACGCCGGTTCCACCAAAAGCTGAAGACCCCAAGAGCAAAGTCGTTTGCTTTCACTGTAACAAGATGGGGCACTGGAAGAGGAACTGCAAGGTTTACCTTGCAGAATTGAAGAAGAAGAAGGGTAGTGAGACTGCCGCTTCTGATTCAGTTATGTTCATGATAGAAGTGAATATGTCATTAAGCCAAATTTCTACTTGGGTATTAGATACCGCCTGTGGTTCTCAAATCTGCAATTTGTTGCAGGGACTAAGGAGAAGTAGGACTCTTGAGGAAGAGGAGGTGATTCTACTGATGGGAAATGGAGCAAGAGTTGCTGCTGTAGATGTGGAATCATTTCATTTACATATGCCTACGGGAAAGACTATTGTTTTAAATAATTGTTATTTTGTTCCCTCGATTGTGAGGAATATTATTCCCATGTTAGACTTGGCTGGATTTTCATTTATTATTGAGAATAATGAATGTTCTATTCTTAGAGATAATATTCTTTATGGACGTGGTACTTTAAATAATGGTCTGTATGAATGTGACATAATTTACTTCAGATTGAACAAACTAATAAAAGAAAAGGGATGATGAAAATCTCACTTCATTGTGGCACTGCAGTCTCCATTTAGTAGACATGGAAAGAGGGCTGCAAATTTGCTAGGATTGGTACACACAGATGTATGTGGACCAATGTCTACGCAAGCCATGGGAGGATTTTCGTACTACATTACTTTCATAGATGATAGATCTAGATTCGGATATGTGTACTTGATGAAACACAAGTCTGAAGCCTTTGAAAAGTTCAAGGAATATAAACATGAAGTGGAGAAACAAACCAAACACAGTATTATAACTCTTCGATCAGATCGAGGTGGTGAATACTTGAATGGAGAGTTTCTAGATTATCTCAAAGAAAATGGAATAGTCTCCTAGTGGACTCCTCCATATACTCCACAGTTGAATGGGGTATCTGAAAGGAGAAATCGAACTCTGTTAGACATGGTTCGGTCCATGATGAGATATGCAAATCTTCCAGTATTCCTATGGGGTTACGCATTGGAAACCTCAGCATATTTACTGAATAAGGTACCTTTCAAATCCGTTCCTCAAACTCCATATGAGATATGGAAAGAAAGGAAACCAAGTCTTAAACACGTTAAGATTTGGGGATGTCCAGCTTATGTCAAGAAAGTTGACCCAGATAAGCTGGAATCTCGATCCGTAAAATATAGTTTTGTGGGATATCCTAAAGAGACTTTAGGGTATTACTTTTACACCGATCATCGGGTGTTTGTGTCCAGACATGCTACCTTCTTGGAAAAGCAGTTTATCCTTGAAGGAAACAGTGGGAGCAAAATTGAACTTGATGAAGTTCAAGAAGCACAAACTACCACGGTTCAAGTGGAAACACCTGTTCAGACTGAATAACCTTCTGTGGAACAGCCCATTCATAGGTCAGAGAGAGTGTCTCGCCAACCTGAGAGGTATTATGGCCTTGTCATTGAGAATGACAATGAGTTGTCAATCATTGATGAAGACGACCCTAAGACCTATAATGAGGCTATGAGTAGTGTTGACTCAGAGAAATGGCATAGTGCCATGAAATCCGAAATGGAATCTATGTATACCAACCAAGTATGGACTCTGGTTGAAGCGCCTGAAGGTGTTAAGCCTATTGGGTGCAAGTGGGTATATAAGAGAAAGATTGGAGCAGATGGCCAGGTGGAGACCTATAAGGCTAGGCTAGTGGCAAAAGGATTTAATCAAAGACAAGGGATTGACTTTGATGAAACCTATTCGCCTGTAGCCCTGTTAAAATCAATTCGGATTTTGCTTGCGATTGCTGCTTACTACGACTATGAAATCTGGAAAATGGACGTGAAAACGGCCTTCCTCAATGGGGAACTTGAGGAGGAAGTGTATATGACACAGCCGGAAGGGTTTCTTTCCAAGGGAAATGAACACCTAGTGTGTAAGCTGCTGCGAACCATATATGGTTTAAGACAAGCTTCTCGTAGATGGAACACCCGTTTTGATGAGACAATCAAAGAGTTTGATTTTATCAAAAACATGGATGAACCATGTGTCTACAAGAAGGTTAGTGGGAGTGCGGTAACATTTCTTGTAGTGTATGTGGATGACATACTTCTTATAGGAAATGATATACCGATGCTGCAATCAGTCAAAGTATGGCAATACAAGAACTTCACCATGAAGGACTTGGGAGAAACATCCTACATTCTCGGTATGAAGATTTATAGAGATAGATCTAGAAGAATGATAAGTCTTACCCAGGGTACATACATCCAGAAAGTACTTAAAAGGTTTAGCATGGAAAACTCCGAAAGAGGTCTCATACCGATGAGTCATGGAGTGTCCCTTTCCGAAAAAATGTCTCCTAAGACACCTGAGGAAAGAGAGCGTATGAGTAAGATTCCTTATGCTTCGGCAATAGGATCTATCATGTACGCGATGTTGTGTACGAGGCCTGATGTTGCTTATTCAATTAGTGTGACGAGCAGATATCAGTCCAATCCAAGTGAAGACCACTGGAAAGCAGTGAAAAACATCCTTAAGTACTTGCGAAGGACTCAGGACATTTTTCCTATTTTTGGCGGTGAATCTGAGTTGAAAATAGAGGGTTATACTAACTTTAGTTTTCAATCAGAGAGTGATAGCAAATCCATGTCAGGGTACGTGTTTACTCTAAACGGTGGTGCGATAAGTTGGAAAAGTTCCAAACAGTCGACAACGGCTGACTCCACAGCGGAAGCGGAATATATAGCTGCAAGTGAGACTACAAAAGAAGCTGTTTGGATGAGGAAATTTGTTTCTGAGTTGGGAGTTGTTCCTAGCGTCGAAGAGCCTATTGTGTTGTATTGTGATAACAACGCAGCAATAGCACAAGCCAAGGAACCTAGGTCTCATAAAAATTCCAAACATGTCCTGCGGCGCTTTCATCAGATTAGGGAGATTATTGAAAGAGGAGATGTCAACGTCGAGAGAGTTGACACACATAACAACGTAGCAGACCCACTCACAAAGCCACTTTCTCAGAGTCACTTTGATCGTCGTAAAGACAAGATGGGTATTAGATACCAGAGTGATTGGCTTTAGTACAAGTGGGAGATTGAAAAGAATATGTCCTAAGTCCAATCATGTATTAGGATTTAGGAATAACCTTTTATGTAATCTGTTTTAATTTCATTGATATTAATAAAAGACTTGTTTTGTTTTTATTACGGGCTCTATCTATTTAAGTGTTTAAATAAGATATACCATAGTTTAGAGTAAAGCTTTTTTATGGATTATGATGAGATCATAATAGTGAGACCTAAAAGATGATAACTCTAAACTTAAATAGTTCCTGATAATAGGATTACTAACTGGTAATTAATAATCCGCAAAGATCGGTACATACTATGCTTGCTTCATTATGAAGGATGTCTGTTCTCATAGACATTTGTGTAGGTGACACTATAGCTAGTATGTAGGTGCTTATTATAGAATAAGTTCACTGAACATGACTCGCACAGCTGAACAACTGATGGAGTTCACTCACGTGTCAGCAGTTGTTCACATAGTGATAGTTGTACAAGTATCCTTAGACTTGAGGTCATCATAGTCATCTTGTGTACACTGAACTATGCTTTGGTTTAGTTCTTAGTCTCCAGGGATAATTATTAGGCCTCTACTGGGTATAGGAATTTGTACACGAAGATAGTGTATGATCAATAAAGGATTTACCCCTTCCAGTGAAGGAAGCGAATGTTCAAGGATGATCCACTTATGCTAGTTCAGGAATCTCTGGCCAGAGTAAATGAAATTAGAAAGGAGTTTCTGATTTGCATATAACTAAGCATAAGTAAATGGTAAGCAAGTGATTAAATTAGATAGGCTTGACACGAGATCCATGCATTGTATTTAATCGGGACATTGTAGGGTAGAAAGAGTTTATTGTACGGTAACTATTCACTGAATAGGTTCTTGGTATTCTAAGCAGTGAATTCATATTATCCGGATAGTCGCGATATGCTGAGAAGTATCCCTCATGATGTAGAATAAATATGATTAATAAATTAATCATATTTAATAAATTAGAGAATTTATATAAATAATGATAAAATAGTTTTATTATTATTTATTTCTACTACCGGCTTAATATTGAACCTACAGGGTCACACCATAAAAAGAGAATGATTTAATGGTGGAGGAATTAATTAATAATGGCTGATAATTATTTATTTATGAAATAAATAATTAATTGGCAAATTTAATAATTGATTAAATGAGATTTAATTGATTATAAATTAATTAAGAAAAGTTCTTAATATTATTAATTAAGAATTTAATTTTTGGAAATTAAATCAAGAGAGAGAATTATTTCTAAAGTGTTTAGAAAAAGGATTAATAATTAAAAGGTGTTTTAATTATTAATGAGAATAATAAATGGGTTAATAATAATAATATTTTATGGGAAAATTTCAGCTGAAAATTTTGCCTATAAATATACTATTATAAACCCTATTTTTATTTCTAACCCCAAAATTTTATAAAACCTAATTCTCTCCACCTCTTTCTCCTCCTTAACGTCGTTTTCTTGGTGGATACCGGTGGAGTGCTTCACGTTTGACGAGCAGCTGCTAAGGATCTCCGATCGTTGCTTTTGGATCACATATTAAAGGTTAGTAATCGATCTCTATGTTTTTACCACGATTTATATGCTTTTATTTGGATTTTATATATGTAAAAGTGTTTTACCATGCCTCCGCTGCGATTAAAATCCAACAAAATTTTCTTCCGAGTTTTCATGACAAGCATCCCAACGTATATTCCGTAAAATTTTCCGTTAATATTTTCTAGCAAATATCTTCCGCGAATATCTTTCGTAAAAATATATATTTCTTCCGCCCTCGAGGACATCGTGCGCGCCCTACCCCAGATAATCTAATACGGGGGTTCAAATTTCAAAAATTTTAAATTTTGCTTCCTTTTAAACCTTCTCTCTCTTTTGTTTTAATTTTAGCTCCCATCTTCCAAAATACCCAATTCAAAAACACAAACCCTGCTTTTCTATAATCTTCAAGAAGCTTGGATTTGGGTTGTTCTTGGCTCCATATTTATTTTGGCTTCAAACCCTTCATCCTCCATCTTTCAAGGTACTCTCCATGTCTCTCTTTTCAATTCTCTCCATGTATGCTACTAGATGTAAGAATTTTGAGCTTCTTGAACTTCCATGTTTATGCCATTTTTTGTGTGTATATATATGTATTGATTGTATACATAGCTTTTTGATCTTTGTGGATGTATCAATTTAACTCCCAATTATGTTAGTAGCTTGAACTTTCTTAGTCTTTAAAAATTATACCCAATTTACACATGTGGGCCCTCCCGAGGCACGTAATGGGAGCTCTCAGGTCGCGACCCCCCCTTTTCTCTTCACGGGGCACTCTCGAAGCTATGAGTTCTCAGGTCGCGACCTCCGCGCAAGGCTGGACGGTGTGACGCCCCCTAACTTGAGGTTAGAGGATTTGGTCGTCACTATGAAACCTCAATAAAATATTACATGTTAAATCAATCAACAAGTACCAGCACTGATAGAAAGCATCTGTGACCCCAAACTATACCAAGATCTTTTAGGTTAGAGTTCTAGAAACAAGAATTCCAAATTTCATAAATAAAATTTTCACATTCTTTAATGACTGTTTTCAACAAATTCCAACTCAAAATTAAACCCGCTAGTATAACTTTGAAATGAAGTATACTAGGCCCAAATATATAATGACACAACTAATATATATATAAATAACTTTACATAATAGAACTTACACTAGTTTTGCAAATCTTGATCCAACCATCTTTATAATAGCCTATTTCACTCCTCCTTTTAATTTACGCGATTTAACTTCACTCCAACTACCTTCCACTAGAAGGTTAAAATGTAAAACAGGCAAGTATGAGCGAGAGAAATGCTCAGCAAGTTCGTTAGAGCATAATATAAGAGCTTTAAAATATTTATGGGTTTTTCAAAGAAAGCCCATTTCTGCTGTCATGCAGAAAATTTTAAAATAATACATTTTTGAACCCTAAAAAATGTTAAGGAATTATACAACCTTTGATAATTGAGCAACAGGGATTTCAGACACAATTCAAATCTCAACTAGAATCCAAACTCGTAAGAATCAGGTCAACTATTTGTATTATAAAATCAGTTGACGCAAAGAGATTACATTTAAAAATCAAATATTAACCATCACAGGTTAAGTATACCAACAAATGTATGAAGCTTTAAAGTACTCAACTTTAACAAGCCTTCACTGGCTTACAATATTGAATATATTTTTCTTTCTGCTTACCTGAATACTCATCACTTGAATGTCATAACTGATGATCAACAATAAATATGATTGGACGCTAAAATTTTGACTACATACGCTGATCAGCCGGAATATAGTCCACTAATATAGAATAACCAGGCACACATTGGCCTATAATGATAAACAAGCCCCGCTAGCCTTTTACACAGCTGGAATAGCCCCATTAGCCTCTTATGCAATATTGTTGGACTAGCCCAGCTAGCCTTATACGCAATTGTCCAATCTTTAGAAAAGGACTTGGGTTAATCGACATCCTTATTGGTTCAACTCCTCATTTCACATGATCCGGAGTAATCTCAACAACTGATGGTGAAATATCTAGAATAACTAGTTATTCATTGATCACACAATAAAGATCCACTATATAGATTATGTTGGATAGCATAGTTATTCACTATCTATCAAGAATGAAATTGTTTTCTAGCGAAACAATTACTAGAATATCACGATTTCAATAAACTAATGATTATCTGCATACAATGTCTCCCAACAATCTTTATAAAATAGTTTAAATTTTGAATATATAAACATTCATCTATTCTCAATTTAGAATAGGAAAAAGATACTTGCATAATCAGAATTAAACATTTTGATATGTAAAAACATTAACAATTCTGGAATTATAATAGATTAGAAATACTTGCATAATTATAACTAAATAATTTGATACGTAAAAAATTAAACTATTCTGAAATTAAAATAATATAGGAAAACTTGCCTTTGGTCCTTTGCACTTATGCACACACGAACTAACAAAAGCATCCTGTCATTCTGTCTTTTCATGAGATCAACCTCTTTTACTTCGATAATTCTTTGATATCCCGCTTATGCGACTGGTGCAAGCCCGATATGTCATTATTATTCCACTTTACTCTTTATCCAACGTCTAGTTTTGACCATCTCGAATGACCCGTATCTATAATTAAAAGATACATCCTTAATCGCTTAAACGATAATTATCCGACAAACTACGCGTCAAATCCGTCTACCCAAACGATGACCCACACACCAATACAATAATCAAACACAAGAATATTGACCCACGTACACTCATAATTCATATAGCATGTAAACACTGATGTATGGGGACCATCTGAACTATCCATTGATAAATTTTCCTATTATCTTATTTTTGTAGATCATTTCTCGAAATATATATGGTTTTATCCAATACGAAAAAATCGAATATTTTTTCATTGTTTTGCCAATTCAAAAAGTTAGTTGAGAATTAATTTCAATTACCATTAATCTCTGTTTATTCTGATAATGATGGTGAGTTTGCTGCTCTAAAGCGTGTATTTAATTCAAAAGGTATTTCTCATTTTACAACTCTGTTAGATATATTTGTGATGTCATGTCTAATCTTTGTTTAGTTTCAGAACTTAATATCAGGACTTACTGGAAATCATGATTTACTGAAGACAGGAAGATATCAGAACTTAAGTTATCAGAACTTGTGATATCAAAACTTAAGGAAGGATATGCTTCAGAAGTAAAGTGCGGCTGATTTCTAGGAGAGGATTTGGACTAAAAAAAAGGAATATATGCTTTAGGAGTTGGACGACTAGAAGACTTGTAGAAGATAATATCTTATTGATATATTTAAGAAAGAGATATATTTCATATCAATTAGAAGATATCTTGTAACTGTGTACTATATAAACACAGATTAGGGTTTATACTATATGTGTTATCATTCACGAGAAAGATTATTCATTGTAACCCGAGCAGCTCTTCGATATATTGTTCATCACTGAGAGAGTAGTTTAACATACTTTGTAACAGAGCTTATTATATTGAATAAACTTGATTACTGTTACATACTTGTGTTCTAAATCAATTTGATTGTATAAACACTATATTTAACCCCCTTCTATAGTATTGTGTGACCTAACAAGTGGTATCAGAGCATCTCTGTTGATATACAAACAATGAGATCCAGTTTACAATCATGTCTGATGAAACACAAACTCCACCTAAGCCCATCAAAACTCAAGATACTCAAAATAATCAAACCCACAGTCGATATGAAAGTATTAGGGTTCCCATACTGAGAGTATCTGAGTATCCTATATGGAAGGTAAAGATGTCTATATTTCTAGAAGCCACAGATCCAGAATACCTTGATAGAATTAATGATGGACCATATAAGCCTACCAAGCTTTCTGTTGCAGTTGCTGATCAACCAGTAAAGACCATACCAAAGGAGAAAGGTGATTACACACCTGAAGACGTCTCATCTATTGCCAAGGATGCAAGGGTAAGGCATTTACTTCATAGTGCAATTGACAATGTCATGTCAAAGAGGGTAATTGGATGCAAGACTGCAAAGGAAATATGGGATGTTTTGGAGACAAGATGTCAGGGAACTGAAGCCATAAAAAAGAACAGGAAGACAATACTCACACAGGAGTATGAGCACTTTGACTCAAAATCTGATGAGTCACTAACTGACTTATAAGACAGATTTGCCAAACTCTTGAATGATCCGTCACTGGTGGACAAGGAATATGATCTTGAAGATTCAAATCTAAAATTCCTTTTAGCTCTTCCTGAAAATTGGGATTTGAAGTCTACTACCATAAGAGACAACTATGACCTTGCTGAAACTACTCTTTATGAAATTTATGATATGATTAAGACTCATGAACTTGAGATGGATCAAAGGAGCAAAAGGCATGGAAGAAAGTTGAAGACAGTTGCACTTAAAGCTGAGGAGGAATCTCCTAAATTGGTTGTCCCAAAGAGGGGCAAAGGAAAGACTCTCATCATACAGTCTGATTCAGAGTCATCATATTCTGATGATGATGATTCAAAATCTGAAAATTTATCAGAAGTGGATATTGATGCAGAGATGATGCAACTGTGTGCTCTTATGGTAAAAGGTATCACAAAGATAGCCTACAAGAAATTCAGAAAGGGTAAGAAGTTTTCCAGGAAAGGTGGAAGTTCTGAAAAGAAAGGGTTCAGAAAGACTGAAGGCAAAGGAGGAGACTCTGACAGAGGAGACAACTCAAATGTTAAATGCTACAATTGTGGTGAAAGAGGCCACATCTCTCCTGACTGCAAGAAAGGAAAAGGTGATAAAGGCCAGGCACTTATCAGAAAGAAGAAAAATTGGGCAGACACTTCAGATTCTGAAGAAGAGGTAAACTATGCTTTGATGGAAAATGCTGATAGCAATTCTGGAACTGCTGAATTGAAGGTACCTCATTCAACTCTTGCTTTTCATATTGATTATATTTCTGAGCTAAGATTATATCTTAAAACCATGTTCATTAGTTTTAGAGATCAGACTTTAGAAAATGAAAGATTAAAATCTGAAAGTCTTGCTCTTAGAAACAGAAATGACTACTTAGAAAAAGAGTTAGTTATATTTCATCAAACTCAGAAAGAAAGAGATGAGGCTTTGTATGTTAAAGATGAACTGCTAAAACTGAATAAATCTCTTAAATCTGAACTAGAAAAGGAAAATGAGATAATCAAAACTTGGACTAACTCTGGAAGAACAACTCAGAAAATCTTAGAAAATGGAAATTGGAAAGAAGGACTAGGTTATCTAGATGATAAAGAAGAAAAGGAAACTGTGTCATCTAAACCAAACTTTACCAAGAAAGCTGAAAAGCCTAAAATTAATCTTGTCAAGTTTGTGTCAAATTCTGACAAGTCAAAATCTGAAAAGATGAAAGACTCTAAAACAGAAGTCAAAGAAAAGTCAACTTCTGACAAATTAAAATAGGATAAATTAACTGTGATAAATGTTGTCTTAATGACAAAGAAGCGGCTTAAGTATAAGCTGAAAGAGATTAAAATTGTGAACAAGGTAAAGGAAGCTAGGAAAAATAGGAATGGAAAGGAAGGTGTGAATAAAAGCAATAATTATATGCATGTTCCTAATGCTCCTAGAAAGAAATGCTATAATTGTGGAAACTCTAACCATCTTGCTTCTTTTTGCAGGAAAAATAAAGATATAAACTTTTTACCTCCTAGATCAGGAGTTAAGAGTCAGTCTGTTAGGTTTAAACCACAAAATTCTTGTTTTCATTGTGGTAGTTTTTGGCATTCTATTTATACTTGTAAGGAATATCATAGTTTGTACTATGTTTATTATCAAATAAAACCTTCTTTAAAGAAAGTTAGTGTAATTTTCTTCTAGTGTAAATTCTGATGCAAAGTCTGATATGAAGTCTGATAAAAGCATGTTAGCATAAACTCTGAAACTAAATCCACTGCAAATGCTAACAAACTTAAAAAGACCAAAGGATCCAAGCAAGTCTGGGTCCTTAAAACTAACCAATAGTGGTCTTTGTGATTGCAGGGCAACAGGAAAACATCCTAATTCTGGACAGTGGATGTTCAGGACATATGACTGGAACTAAAGCCCTGCTATCAGACTTTGTGGAGAAAGTTGGCCCATGAGTTTCTTATGGAGATGGCAACATGGGAAAGACTCTGGGATATGGCAATATCAATCTTAGGAATGTCATAATTGAATCAATAGCTCTTATCTCGGGACTTAAACACAATATGCTAAGTGTCAGTCAAATCTGTGATAGAGGTTATCATGTGGATTTCTTTGAAGAACACTGTGAAGTTGTAAGTAATTCTACAGGTAAAGTGGTTCTGAAAGGTTACAGACATGGTAACATATATGAAGCCAGACTTTCAACAAATTTTGATGGTTCTGCAATCTGTCTGTTAAGCAGAGCATCAATTAAAGAAAGCTGGAATTGGCACAAGAGACTCTCTCATTTAAATTTGAACAACATAAATGAGCTAGTAAAGAAAGATCTTGTGAGAGGACTGCCAAAATCAGTATTTGCTCCTGATGGTCTTTGTGACTCATGTCAAAAGGCAAAATAAAGAAAATCTTCATTCAAGAGCAAAACTGAATCCTTAGTTCTTAAGCCTTATCACTTACTGCATGTTGATCTATTTGGTCCAGTCAATGTCATGTCTATTGCAAAGAAGAAATATGTTATGGTTATAGTTGATGAGTTCACAAGATACACTTGGGTGTATTAATTGTACAAGAAGAATGAAACTACATCTACTCTAACTGATCATGTCAACCATCTGGATAAGTTGGTCAAAGATTCTATTAAAATAATAAGAAGTGATAATGGCACTGAGTTCAAGAATTCAATCATGGAAGAGTTCTGCAAAGAGCGTGAAATAAAGCAGGAATTTTCTGCACCTAGAACTCCACAGCAGAATGGAGTTGTAGAAAGAAAGAACATAACTCTTATTGAAGCTGCACGAACTATGCTTGATGAAGCAAAGCTACCAACCTATTTTTGGGCTGAAGCTGTGCAGACTGCTTATTTTACACAGAATGCTATAGTCATAAACAAGCATGGAAAAACACCATATGAGATGGTGAAGAAAAAGAAGCCAATCTGAAATACTTTCATGTATTTGGATGCAAGTGTTTTGTTCTTAAGACTCATCCTGAACAGCTGTTAAAATTTGATCTAAACGCTGATGAAGGAATTTTTATTGGATATCCACTTTCCACAAAAGCCTTCAGAGTCTACAATTTAAGAACAAGGGTTGTCATGGAATCTATCAATGTATCTTTTGATGATAAAAAGATTACTGGACTTGAAGATTTCAATGATCATGATCAGCTGAGATTTGAAAATGAAGATGTAAATTCTGATTCTGTAAATTCTGATGACCTAAATCCTAATCTTGTAAGTTCTGACGGGTTAAATTTTGATGTCATTGAAATTGTGGTAATTGCTCCAAAGGAAAATGCACATGTTCAGGGGGAGCAAGCTGATGATCATACCACATCTCAAGACTCTCAAGAAGCATCAGAACCAGTCACTGGCTCTTCAAGTTCTGATTCAACATGTTCTGATGAGCCAAATTCTGATAATTCTGGAAACTCTAATTCTTCAATTCCTGAAGGATCCAACTCAAATTCTGGAATCTCAGAGAGCATAACTTCAGGGGGAGCATCAGAAAATGTTGATGCAGATAGTATGGATCATGGGGGAGGATCCAATTCTAGAGATCAACTTCCATCTGCAAAAAAGTGGACTAAATCACACACACTTGACTTAATAATTGGAGATCCTGAAGCAGGTGTCAGAACTAGAACAGCAACAATAAATGAATGTCTCTATCATTCTTTTCTATCTCAGACTGAACCAAATAAAGCGGAAGAAGCTCTTCAAGATGCTGATTGGGTGCAAGCAATGCAGGAAGAGTTAAATGAATTTGAAAGAAATAAAGTCTGAACCCTAGTGCCAAGACCAAATGACAGATCCATTGTTGGTACAAAATGGGTGTTCAGAAATAAAACTGACAGTGATGGCATAATTACAAGAAATAAAGCAAGGCTGGTTGCTAAAGGTTACTCTCAACAGGAGGGTATTGACTATGATGAAATATTTGTTCCAGTTGCTAGACTGGAAGCCATAAGAACCTTTTTGGCTTATGCTGCTCACAAGAAGTTCATGTTGGGAACCACGGACTTAGGGTGTTACTACGTTTTACGATAAAGATTACGAAAAGAGGATTATCTTGTTAATGGTTGATTCCACGCTTTTCTATTGTATTCCCAAATTCCCTTGAGCGAAGTGTGGCCTCCGTCTTCTCAAGTTATCCTCTCTTCTTGCTCCTTGGTGGCTACAATATGTTTTCACACAATCCCAAGCAAGAAGAGAATAAGAATATATATAGGCTACAATAGGGACCATGGATAATTAGGTTGGGCCTTCTAATTACATCTTGAGCCTAGCCCAATGTAATTAAATATTAATTCAATCCACTAAAGAATTAATATTTGCACTACCTTTCCTAATACCGTAATTTAATTAATTCGGTTCCAATATTATTTGCTTATTAAATTCCCCATGTTTAAAATATCATATGTCCATTAATTAAATAAATTACTGATAATTTATTTAATTAATATCTTTTATCCTTGATCATCCACTCAACCTTTATTTAATTATGCCAGAATAAATTCCACCTGCAGAGTTTCACATAATTAAATCTTTTTGAGCTTTCAAGGGGACATCATTAACCCGAATATTATCAGGACATGGATTTCTTCAATAAATAATATCCACCATGTATATAATTCCATCACCCAAAATATAATGATATAATTTAAAAGAATTATTTCATATATAAATCAAAGCATATAAATAATATACACGTGTCAATTACTATTTCCGGATTAAGAACCTAAGCATTAATAATAACATAGAATCTTAGTTCTCCTTCTTAATCAGTATTAAGGGAACAATTCTAAATTTGATCTTGTTCAATATACACAAAGTATACTAGTATTATTTATTAGTCAATATAAACTAATCTAAATAATAATACAGCCATACCAGTGGATTGTCCAACACCACCTGTGCTGTGAACCTTATTATATTATATAACCGTATTTAACAATCTAATATTCTGTATCCCATTTGATACTAGATTGTTCACAATATATAATATTAGACAACATGTAAACATTCAAATGATTCTCAAATAAACTGGCCAGAAATAAATGTACATACTTCAAATAAATATTTTCAGTATACACTAACAATCTCCCACTTATACTCAAAATATTCTATGTGTACATCAGTGTTTATTTAATCCACTATTACATAAAAATCTATATATCCATCCATCTGACTCCTATCGCTTCCACATGCTTGTCAAAAACCTTGGTTGGCAAGCTCTTTGTGAAAGGATCTGCTCGGTTGTCTTCTGATGATATGTGAGCCACAACTATATCCCCTCGCTTTACGATTCCTCGTCTGAGATGATACTTACGTTCAATATATTTAGCTGCTTTGTGGTCTCGCGGTTCCTTTGAATTTGCCACGACACCAGTGTTATCACAATACACCGTCAAGCTCCTAGGTAAATTAGGTACCACATCTAAGTCCAAAAGGAAGTTCCTGGACCATACAGCCTCCTTGGCAGCCTCAGAGGCCGCCATGTACTCGACCTCCATGGTGGAGTCTGCAATGCATTTCTGCTTTACACTCCTCCATATAACGGCTCCACCTCCCAAAGTAAAAACATATCCCGAGGTTGATTTCCTCTTATCCCTATCTGATTGGAAATCTGAATCAGTATATCCCAAAGGAAATAGATCTGAGGCCTTGTAAATTAACATGTACTCCTTAGTCCTTCTCAGGTACTTGAGTATAGTTTTTGCTGCACTCCAATGTTCCTGACCTGGGTTCGACTGATATCTACTAACCATGCCTACAACAAAGCAGATGTCAGGCCTCGTACATAACATAGCATACATTAAGCTTCCACATGCTGAAGCATAAGGAACTGCTTTCATGCTCTCTATATCCTTAGGTGTCGAAGGACACTGCTTCTTAGATAGAGCAACTCCATGCTTAAAAGGTAAAAAACCTTTCTTGGAGTTCTGCATGTTAAAACGAGCTAATACTTCATCAATGTAGGGCTCTTGAGATAAAGCCAACATCCTTTTCTTGCGATCCCTTATAACTTTGATCCCAAGGATGTATGCCGCTTCACCTAAGTCCTTCATGTCAAATTGTTTGAACAACCATGCCTTTACTGATGACAACATCTCAACATTGTTTCCAATGAGTAAAATATCATCTACATATAGTACTAGAAAAACCACTGCATTACCTTCACTTCTCTTATACACGCACGATTCGCTTGGACTTTGATCAAATCCATATGACTGGACTGCCTGATCAAAACGAATATTCCAGTCTCTAGAAGCTTGTTTAAGTCCATAAATAGACCTCTTAAGCTTACATACCAGATGCTCTTGGCCTTCCTTAATGAATCCTTTTGGTTGCTGCATATAGATGGTTTCTTCAAGACTTCCATTAAGAAAAGCTGTCTTGACATCCATTTGCCAAATCTCATAATCGAGATGAGCTGTTATAGATAAATGAATACGGATTGACTTAAGCATGACTACTGGTGAAAAGGTTTCCTCATAATCGATACCTTCTTTCTGAGTATACCCTTTCGCAACAAGTCTTGCTTTCCAGGCTTTCACCTTTTTATCTAATCCCCTCATTTTCTTGTAGATCCACTTACATCCAATAGGTTTTATACCTTTGGGTGGTTCCACGAGCTCCCAAACCTGATTAGAATACATTGATTCTATCTCAGATTCCATCGCCTTTTGCCAAAGATCTGCATCTTTGTCTTGTACTGCCTCTTCGTATGTACGGGGATCATCATCATGTTCACCAGGGACCAAGTCTGAAGACTCTCCCAAAAACATGAATCTATTAGGTTGTTGAACAACCCTCCCACTATGATGAGGCACTGATGCGGTATTAGTGACAGGTTGTACATTATGTTGTGGTTGTTCTACTTGTACTACAGCTTCATGGGTATTATTTGTCCCTCCCATTAGTTCCTCTAAAATGACACTACTCATCGGTTTGTGATTCATTATATAGTCCTCCTCCAAGAATCTTGCATTGGTGCTAACAATGACATCCCGATTCTTCGGACTATAAAATAAATATCCTTTCATTCCCATGGGGTAGCCTACAAACAACCTTACTTCTGTACGAGATTCTAACTTAGTCGCGTTCTTGTTCAGCACATGTGCTGGACAACCCCATATTCGAATATGTCTTAGACTCGGTTTATCCCCGGTCCACAATTCTAAGGGGGTTTTAAGAACCGACTTAGAAGGTACTAAGTTCAGAAGATAAGCTGCTGTCTCTAAGGCATGTCCCCAAAACGACTTGGGTAAATCCGAATAACTCATCATCGATCTAACACTCTCTAAAAGAGTCTGATTCCTTCTCTCTGCTACACCGTTCTGCTGGGGTGTGCCTGGTGCAGTTAACTGGGATTCTATCCCATTTTCTGATAAATATTCCCTAAATTCTCCAAGTAAGTATTCGCCACCACGATCTGATCGTAGTGACTTGATACTTTTATTAAGTCACTTCTCCGTTTTAGCTTTGTACTCTTTGAACTTATCAAAGCACTCAGACTTACGGTGCAACAAATAAACGTACCCATATATAGAATAATCATCAATAAAAGTGACGAAATATTCATAACCACCTCTTGCTTGGATATTCATGGGTCCACATAAATCAGAGTGAACCAATTCTAACAGTTGTTTGGCTCTATTCCCTTTTGCCTTGAAAGGCCTATTAGTCATTTTACCTTCCAAGCAGGATTCACAAACTGGAAATGGCTCCACTGCCAATGAGCTTAAAGGTCCGTCTACTACCAGTCTTTGAATCCTCCTCAAGTTAATATGACATAATCTCAAGTGCCAAAGATATGTTTGGTTCAAACTAGAAGGTTCCTTTCTTTTAGTAGAGTTAGAAGATGTGTTGATCAATTCCCTAAATTGCAGTTGCAGTGCAGGTTGACTAGGATTAATTATATACAAATTGTCTTGCAATTTACCAGAACATATAATTCGTTTATTCATCATAATAGAAACATTATGATCCAAACAAACATTATAACCATCCAAAGCAAGTTTAGAAACCGAAATTAAATTCCTTCTAAAAGAAGGTACATAAAGACAATTGTTCAAAACCAAAATCCTATCAGAACCAAAAGATAAATGAATAACTCCTACTGCAACTACTGCTACTTTCGTAGCATCTCCCATGAACACGTATATCTCACCATCTCTAAGCATTCTGGATAGTTGGAACCCCTGCATAGAATTACAAACATGATCAGTGGCTCCTGTATCTACACACCAAGTGCTCGTAGATATAGCTGCTATAAATGTTTCTGTAACTAGAGAAAGAGACATACCAGTATTGTTTGTCTTCTTAGGAAGAGGACAATCCTGTTTCCAATGACCTGACTGTTTGCATCTGAAGCACTTTCCCTTAGGCTTTTTCATACCACCCTGAACTCCCACTGCCTTCACAACTTTCTGTGTCTGAGCCTTTTTCTTCTTCTTAATACCTTTCGGCTTAGAGGAAGAACCTTTCTCAGCCACATTCACTTGAACACTCTGCCGAAATAATCCTTCAGCTGCCTGAAGTTCTGTCAGCAGTTCCGCGAGACTATACTGCCTCTTGTTCATGTTGTAATTCAAGCGGAACTGCTTAAAACTCTTGGACAAGCTCATAAGGATAATGTCAATCTGGGTTTCCCCGTCAAGTTCAGCACCAAGGATCTCTATCTCATTCAGATGAGACATCATCTTGAGAATATGATCCCTTACAGGTGTGCCTTCAGCCATCTGAGTGTTCATTAAAGCCTTCATGGCTACTTGCCTAGCAGCCCTATTCTGATCTCCAAAAAGTTCCTTGAGATTAAAGAGCATATCCGAAGCAGTGGCCATAGACCGATGCTGATGCTGCAAAACACCCGACATTGCTGCCAGAATGTAACATCGCGACATTTCATCAGCCTTAATCCACCGTTTATAATACTCTTTCTCATCTTCAGGAGCATCAACAGCAGGCTGTTCAGGCTTGGGTTCATAAGTGCAAAACTTGTACTCCTCAGCAGTCAACACAATGTCCAAATTTCGTTTCCATTCAATATAGTTAGGTCCGGTAAGTTTGTTATCCTTAAGTATGGTGAATAGTGGATTAAAACCCATTTTATACTGAGAATCATGCATAAAAACATCACATAAATAAGGGTGCATTAATTATTAAGATCTATTGATTCCTCTAACAATTATTAAAATTTAATGCACTAACATATAAACACCATAAGCTTCTGGTACGCCACGATGTGTGACATGTATACCACCTAATTTTGTTTAAATGTTACTTCGGTCCTATTACTAAACAATATGCCACGTTGGGGTGGACTATATTATTTTTCATAGCTAAGTGTATACCATCATCAAATCTTAAATTATTTGAAATCTATGGAACTTGGTACGCCACGATGGGTGGCGTGTATACTTTCCAATATTCATAATTTTGCCTTGAATATAATACTTCAATTCAATATTCATCAATGGTTTGATTTCCAGATAGTGGAGGAGTCACATCGGTCTCGCTTAAAACCCACAGCCTTACAAGTTCGATGAACCCGTTTTTGACAAAATCGCCCCAAATCAGAAATAAAGAAAATCCGTATTTATTCCTTTCAAAATTTGTTAATTTAAGAAGTTTGTTCTAGTAATTTCTATAACATTCTAGACACCATAAATTCCATGCTACGATGGGTGACGTATATATAATTTATATTCGTCTTTATGTTAAATTACCTACAACCAATAATGGAGACCATGGGATTTAATTTCATATTAATTCCCTCTCCCACTTAGAATTTTTTTTATTAAAATTGAGGAATTTTAAAATTAAATGGGGTCCTATGTCATTATAATTATGTCTAATCATGCATTCAAAATACACACATAATTTTAGCAACATATAACATTTAATCAAAGCAATAAATAAAATTTATGTCCATGTCATCCTAATTAAGTTAAACATGCAATTTTAAAGGAATTACACACATAATTAACAACACACATAATCAATAAATTAAAGCAATAATTAAAAATTTAATGGAAAAATTTAAAATAAATTTTCCACTATTATGGCCCTTGAAAAAAAATCCAGCTCTCAAAAAAAATCTGCCCCAAGCGCGCCCCGACGCCCCCAGCAGCCCCAGCTGCCGCAGCGGCCCCAGCAGCCCCAGCTGCCGCGGCGGCCGCAGCGCGCGCGCCTGTTGCTTTTCTGTGAGTTTTGTTTTGATTTTGTTTGATCCAAACACCAACAGCAGCCCCTTGTAATCACACAGCGGAACAAAAAACTACCGAAATTGATTTCCGATCGCACATAACTATTACAAAATATCCGGAACAATTACAAAAAAAATAGATCTAATACAAAACTAATTTTGTAAAATCTATTCTAACACGATCAACCCTCGTGTAAATTACAACCACGATTAAACCACGTGGAAACCAAAACAGAAATTAACCACGATTAAACCACGTGGGATCCAAACACATAATTAAAATATACATGGTCATAATAGTGGATTAACAACCTGCATCAAAACCAATACAAGCAAAACACTATATACACGCATATATAATTACGACATGGACATTATATCATAAAACGTAGAACCCATTACCAGGCTCTGATACCAATTGTTGGGAACCACGGACTTAGGGTGTTACTACGTTTTACGATAAAGATTACGAAAAGAGGATTACCTTGTTAATGGTTGATTCCACGCTCTTCTATTGTATTCCCAAATTTCCTTGAGCGAAGTGTGGCCTCCGTCTTCTCAAGTTATCCTCTCTTCTTGCTCCTTGGTGGCTACAATATGTTTTCACACAATCCCAAGTAAGATTAGAATAAGAATATATATAGGCTACAATAGGGACCATGAATAATTAGGTTAGGCCTTCTAATTACATCTTGAGCCTAGCCCAATATAATTAAATATTAATTCAATCCACTAAAGAATTAATATTTGCACTACCTTTCCTAATACCGTAATTTAATTAATTCGGTTCCAATATTATTTACTTATTAAATTCCCCATGTTTAAAATATCATATGTCCATTAATTAAATAAGTTACTGATAATTTAATTTAATTAATATCTTTTATCCTTGATCATCCACTCAACCTTTATTTAATTATGCCAGAATAAATTCCACCTGCAGGGTTTCACATAATTAAATCTTTTTGAGCTTTCAAGGGGACATCATTAACCCGAATATTATCAGGACATGGATTCCTTCAATAAATAATATCCACCATGTATATAATTCCATCACCCAAAATATAATGATATAATTCAAAAGAATTATTTCATATATAAATCAAAGCATGTAAATAATATACACGTGTCAATTACTATTTCCGGATTAAGAACCTAAGCATTAATAATAACATAGAATCTTAGTTCTCCTTCTTAATCAGTATTAAGGGAACAATTCTAAATTTGATCTTGTTCAATATACACAAAGTATACTAGTATTATTTATTTAATCAATATAAACTAATCTAAATAATACTACAGCCATACCAGTGGATTGTCCAACACCACCTGTGTTGTGAACCTTATTATATTATATAACCGTATTTAACAATCTAATATTATGTATCCCATTTGATACTAGATTGTTCACAATATATAATATTAGACAACATGTAAACATTCAAATGATTCTCAGATAAACTGGCCAGAAATAAATGTACATACTTCAAATAAATATTTTCAGTATACACTAACAGTTCAAAGTCTTTCAAATGGATGTGAAAAGTGTTTTTCTCAATGGAGAATTGGAAGAAGAGGTATATGTTGAACAACCTCCAGGCTTTGTAGATCCAAAATTTCCAAATCATGTCTACAGGCTTAACAGAGCACTTTATGGCCTTAAGGAAGCTACTAAAGCATGGTATAAGACTCTGACTCAATTCCTTTTGGAAAGTGGATTTCACAGAGGCACAATTGACAAGACTTTATTCTACCTCAACCATGCAAAGGATTTACTTTTGGTACATATATATGTTGATAATATCATCTTTGGCTCTACAAATATAAAACTTTGTGAAAGATTTTCCAAATTAATGTAGTCAAGATATCAAATGTGTATGATGGGATAACTTAGCTATTTTCTGGGACTTCAAGTCAAGCAAACTAAAGAAGGTACTTTCATAAATCAATCCAAGTACACCAGAAATTTACTCAAGGAGTTTGGAATGCAAGACAATTCTACTGCATCAACTCCCATGGCCACTGCCACCAAGTTAGATAAAGATATCGGAGCATCAGTAGATATTACTAACTACGGAGGTATGATTGGCTCTTTAATCTATTTAACTGCAAGTAGACCTGATATCATGTATGCTACCTGTCTTTGTGCCAGATTTTAGGCTGATCCAAGAGAACCTCATCTAATAGCTGTGAAAAGAATTTTCAAGTACCTCAAGGGTACAGCTGATCTAGGATTGTGGTATCCCAGGGAATCAGATTTTAAGCTAATAGGTTACTCAGATGCAGATTTTGCAGCATGCAAAATAGACAGGAAAAGCACTAGTGGAAGCTGCCAATTTCTTGGAGGCAGATTGGTTTCTTGATTTAGCAAGAAACGGAAATTAATTTCCACATCAACTGCAGAAGCAGAATATATTGCTGCAGAAAGCTGTTGTGCACAGATTCTTTGGATGAAGAATCAGCTACTAGACTATGGGTTAGAATTTTCTAAAATACCAATTTACTGTGATAATCAAAGTGCTATTGCTATGACAGGAAATCCAGTTCAACACTCAATGACAAAGCACATTAGCATTAGGTACCATTTCATAAGGGAACATGTGATGGAAGGTACAGTGGAATTGCATTTTGTTCCAACAGATCAACAACTAGCAGATATCTTCACAAAACCACTATGTGAAACTACTTTTACAAGACTGGTAAATGAACTTGGAATGGTTTCAGGTTCTTTCTCAAAATCTGTTTAGTTTTTGTTCTCATACATCAGACTTTATGATCAGTGTTTATAGATTTTCTTATCTCAATGTAATTTGTGCTTAAATTGTTACATATTAAACACTGCTTGTTATCTGATGTGATTCTATAAACTCTAAAAGTGTTTTGAATGTTCTGTGACTATTCAATCCAATGAGGATTATCTTGTTAGATGCTGACTTAGTAGTCTTTAACAAACTATGTATATCATGTTTGAATTAGTTGTTTATGTGGAAATCAATAACACAAGCAAATTCTGATTTTGATCTTAGTCAAATTTACTTTGTGTATCTTATTACTAAGTCACAAACTAGACTATTGCTTCTTATCTGTCAAATTCTGATGTCAGTAAATCTTAAGGATGAACTACATGCTTGATAAGCCTCACTTATCTGAAGAAAACAAATAAAAGAAAAATTGAAATCAGGTACTCCTTTGAGATCTAGAGTAAATATGTGAGAGGGAAGATCCAAGTGCATTGCTTGTATTAAGTTATATGTATTAGAAAAGCAAATTGATTATTTTTGGTGATTTTTGACATTCTCCGATTAATGGAGAAATATTCTGATAATAGCATAAATTCTGATGGCAGTTGTAACTCATTTACACTGAGAAGCCACTGTCTAAAGAATTTCAAAAGATGCATAAAATAAGCACAAAACAGTTGAGGTGAATTCTTGTATACCTTTATTCTACAGTAGACTTCACAATTCAAGACAGATTTTAAGTATTTTTCTTAGTTATGCCTTATTTCTAAGATATACTGAAGTTTATCAGACTTTAATCCTTATCTGATCATTTGCACATACACACATTATCACTCCATATGAATGATGAAAATTACTGTGGTGATTAAGTTGTTTCTGATAAACAGTTAAGTATAATTTGCATAAATTCTGAGGACAAGTTCTGATTATGTTCTGATAATTAAACTCTGAAGATACCAGTCAGTATTTGTGTAGAGATTCACAGAAATAGTCATTCACTTTTTGAGTACAAAAGCCATGTTCTGATGACCGTTAAATTCTGATAAGAGTCAAGTTCTAATGCAAACTCGGATGCTTACGTGTCATATTTTAATTACTTGACTTATTTTTAGCATTTACTGTAACAGTTATATTTCACAGGAAAGTAATTAAGTGAGATAACAACAGTGATAATAATTTGGTTAATGGGTTGCGTGTTTGTTTTGGTAACCGCATGTGAGCAATAATTACTGCACGTTTACCGTGCCCACTAATAATGTTTTGACTGTTTACATGCTGCCAGGTGTAAAATGTTGGTTTTACTTTCAAAAAGAGCCGTTGAGTGGAAAGAGTATAAATATTAGAGATAAAAGATTATCAAATCTTTTAACTTCTCTCTTATCTGATCTCTTATTTTTTTTACTCTCTCTCTTTGTTTCTCTCTATTTTCTGACGGACTTTCTTACAGGCATTTTTTCAAACACCTTGCAAACACACAATTTTTCACTTAGTTTCTCACAGAAATGGCACCAAAGGACCTTATCCATGATGGAGCCGAGTTTGTTCCCAACAACTACATGGTTATTCTCAACAAGGATGAGGCTCCTTCAGAATTTCATTTCATTCAAGACTTTCTATCTCGAAGTGAAATTGGGTATGCTCCGACCCAACCACAGATTCTCTCAAGCAAGCAAATTCTGGAGTTTATGATGATGGTGGTGAAAATGGGTCCCCAAGCATCATTTTTACAACAAGGGAAGATGAGCACTTGGTAACCTTGTTCACTGTTCGACAAGCATTGCATCTACCAGAAAACTGTACTTTCAGTTCACAAGTTGGGGAGTCAGCTCTTCAAAATATGATGGCAAATCTTGGGTATGAAAAATCTTTGTCCAAGCTGGGACAACTGAAGAGGCCCTACATCAGGAGGGAGTGGAGCTTCTTTTTTGAATATATTACTAAGGCCTTTGCCAACAAATGCTCCAACATTGATGCTATTCCAATAATGAGTCAGCAAATTGGGTATGCCCTTCTTAATCAAACTCATTTTGATTATGCTATTGCTATTTTGGGTTTTATAGGTGATAAGATGAAAGAAGATAGCAACACAATATATTTTGCTAGATTATGTCAGCTTATATATAATTTATGTTGTTCTGATGCTCCTCAAAATTTTAGTGAGACAATTGAACCCTTTAAACTTCACAAAAGGGCTTTCACAGACTTACTATCTGCTGATAATAAGAAGAATGTACTAAGACCCCTCCAAATTCCTCAATATGTAAAACAGTTCTTAGTAAATTCTGATCCTCACACATAAGTACCATATATCCTGATGTAGCACCAGCACTACCTCCACCTACACAACCTTCCAATACTCAACCACAGCCTACCATCAGAACCTACTTTCAACTAGCACAATCCTCTCAACCACATTCATCAGCACCTACTATCAGAACCTCACATCTCAAATCTAAACCAACCTCTGGTACTTCTCAAAAGGTGCTAGTTGTAAAATCTGACAAATCCTCTAGGCCTAAAAGGACTATCTCTGTGCCTAAATCTCCACCAAGGAGAAGAAGAAGGATTATTCTGAGGGATGAATCTGATGAGGATGATCAAGTCCAGGTTCCTACATCAGAACATGTGACAAAAGAAGCTGAAAAGGTAATTTTTCAGAAGGAGATAGAAGCTGAAGAGGTAACTCCTCAGAAACAGAATGAAGCTTAGGGTTCTGGGATTTTGAAAAGAAAAAGACTTTCAAGTTATGATGCTGCTCAAGCAACTCCTTCACAACCAAAGTCCAGATCAAAGAAGAAGAGAGCAGGTGTGAAAATTACACAAGCTCAATATGAGGATGCTAAAGAAACTGAGGAAGGGGATCAGGAATCTTTGATCTCATCAGAACCTATTGTAATTGAAGCCCTTCCAGCACCTGAAGACACTGTTCATGACACAGTTATCACACCTCCTATATCTCCACTCAAAGAAACTGCTACAGTTGAAGATTCAGGATTAAGTCCTGAAATTGACATTCACGGGCTGAATATTCCAACTCTCTTGTTTCTGGAAGCACCACCAGCACAAGTGTCAACTCCACATGTTTCTCCATTAAATGCTGAAATTCCTAATACTCTAATTCTGGATTTGGAACCTGAAGATCAAAATTTGGAAATAGAAGCTCCAGAATCTCCTTTAGTAATACACACTCTGGTGTTATCAGAAAATGATGAGATTATATCAGATTCTGGAGATAGTGCTCCAGCAAGTGCTCCACAGTAAATGCTCCAATTCTTGGGAAGGAGGCACTGCTTAAGTTTGTTGAAGAAGATGCTCCTGTTCCATAAGAGCAAACTTTCAGAGGAGTTGAGTGGACGAAGAAGTGGAATGAACCTGACTTCATTCCTAGCTCATATGTTCTGTCAGAACATATTTCAAAAGCTGATGAGTTGCTGAAAAGTTCTGATTTCAAGCAACAACTTAAAGTTACTGCTCTCAGTACTAAAAATTATCAAGGTCTACACTCCAAGACTCATGAAAAGGTTGATAAACTTCAGGAAAATGCTGATAAGCTGGACCTGATGCTCAAGCTAGACAAGAATAGGTTTATAAGACCAATTCATGAAAAAGTGGAAGCTATTGAGCAAGTTCAAACCAAGCAGCAGGCTCAACTGGATGAGGTCTTGTAGAATCAAGCCTCTCAACAGACACAACTCAATGAAATCCAATCTTCAGTGGAACTTCTTCTTTCTCTACTCCTGTCAGATGATGCCAAAAAGGGGGAGAAGGTAGTTAAGTCCAAATGCTCAATTAGCAAATCACTGAAGAAAAAGGATGATTCTGAAGATGACCAGGAAAACCCTAGCAAAGGCAAAGGTCAAGGTCAAGGAAGCAAAGCAGCAAAGTTTATTCACATAAACTAATTTCTGATTCTAGCAAATCTTCTACACAGAAGAATTCAAGTTCTGAAGCTGTGAATGCTCAAACTCTGATAGCAAGTTCTGATAATCAAATTCTGATGACAAAGTCTGATGTTCTGATTCAATCTGGAAGTCAAGACTCTCAGAAGTTTTTACAAACCCTAAAGCTTAAGGGAAGGGAGACTACTGTCTACTATAAGGATCCCAAGATTCAGACTCTTGATGAAGAAATTGCTAAAAGATTGTTTCCCAAGCATAATCCTGGAATGGATTTAGAGACTCTAAAGGAGGAAGAAACTAGATTTGCTGCTGAGAAGCAAAATCCTAAATCTAAAGCTTCTAATGCAAAGAAGCCTCCCAGACCTAAGGAGAAAGGTATTGTGATAAAAGAAAGATTTGCCACAGAGATTCCTAGAGCAAGTACTAGATCTTTAACTACTACTGATCCCAAAGACAAGGGAAAAGGAAAAGTTGGCGAGACAGTCAAGAAATAGGAAATGAAGATTCCTCAAATTCTGATGGATCCTGTGTGCAAGTTGATCAAGTCTTTGATGATGCTGCTGCAGAAGATGAAACTGTTGAAACTCTGAAAAGAAGAAGGATGACAGAAGAATCTAAAACAACCTCTGACATAGTTCAAGTTGTTCAGAGTGAAGATATTTCAGAATAGCAAGCTATAGAAGAATCTGCAAATCCTGAACAAGTCATCAAGACATCAACCTCTGACATAGCTCAAGTTGATTTGAACAAGATGACAGTTACTGATAAGAAGAAACTCCTATGAAAAAATGTTAAACCATCAGATCCTAAGAAAAGTCAACTTATATCTGATTTCATGACTGTTGGATTGAATGCCAGAGAAGCAAGAGACAGATCTGGGTTAGGATCAAGTGAAGCCAAGATCAAAACAGCAGTTGAAGTAACTATCAAAGATCCATTTTTATTAACTGACAAACCACTTGAGGAAGTTATACAGAAACACCTTGACAAGGTTATATCTGTTCAAGTGGTACTGGATGCTCATGATAAGAGTAATGTCAAGGAAAAGCTGATTCTATTTCTTAAAGATGGAAGAACATACAGAATGTCAGAATCAGATGTGCTGAATAAATCTCTTAAAGAACTTCAATTCTTTCATTATCTTTTGGACTTGAAGTATGAGGTTACCAGAAGATGGTCAAATTTCATGATGAAGACCATAAGGGATAAAGTCAGAATCTCTGGATCAAGGGTTGCAGAATTTGTTCCAAAGATAGTTGAAGATGATGGAAGAGAAATTCCAATGAAGAAGAATTATGCTAAGATGGAAATTATTCTGAAAGAAAAATGTCTATGCTACAATGAAGACTCTTCACATCTGAGAGTTATCAAACTTGGTGATGGATTGGAAAGAAATCACATTTCAGCACTTAGGACTGCCATCCACCAGATTGGAAGTCAAGATGAAGAACTGAAGCAAGTCAAGGCTACATTAGCTCAAGTCCTGAGAAATGCAGAAGAGAAGCTGATATCAAACTTTGTCAAGAATCATTTTGGATTCCGGTTGATTCAGTAAGATTGGTAAAAGCTGCAAGGACTGTAAGTTGTAGTTAGTTGTCTAAATAAACTCTCATTACATTTGTACTTAAATGTTTTTGACATCATCAAATCTATTAACTTGTATATTTTTCATAATTTACAAGTTGGGGAGATTGTTAGATATTTGTGATGTTATGTCTAATCTGATTTGTTTAGTTTCAGAACTTAATATCAGGACTTACTGGAAATCAGGATTTATTGGAGACAGGAAGATATCAGAACTTAAGTTATCAGGACTTGTGATATCAGAACTTAATGAAGGATATGCTTCAGAAGTAAAGTGCGACTAATTTCTAGGAGAGGATCTGGACTAAAACAAAGGAAGATATGCTTTAGGAGTTGGACGACTAGAAGACTTGTAGAAGATAATATCTGATTGATATATTTTAGGAAGAGATATATTTCATATCAATTAGAAGATATCTTGTAACTGTGTACTATAAACATAGATTAGGGTTTACACTATATGTGTTATCATTCACGAGAAAGATTATACATTGTAACCCTAGCAGCTCTTAATGATATTGTTCATCACTGAGAGGGTAGTTTAACCTACTTTGTAACAGAGCTTATTATATTGAATAAACTTGATTACTGTTACATACTTGTGTTCTAAATCGACTTGATTGTATAAACACTATATTCAACCCCCTTTTATAGTGTTGTGTGACCTAACAAACTCCACCGCACACTCCGGAGCATAATGGGTATGCTGAAAGACGACAATGCCGCAACACTGAAACAGGCCTAGTCCTTCTTCATGATGCATCACTCCATGTATCATACTGGATATATGCATTCTAAACAACTATATATCTTATTAATAGACTGACAACTCATTCCCTTCAAAATAAATCACCATTTGAGACATTTTTTAGTCAACCTCCACACTATGATAAATTTCGTGTCTTTGGGTGTTTGTTATCCATGGCTTCGGCCATACAACACTTCTAAACTTCAACCACAATCTCGAGCATGTATTTTCTTATGCTATTTTGATTCCCAATCAATGTACAAGGATTAGGATCGTTATTCTCATCAATTATTCATCTCTCTTCATGTTAATTTTGTAGAAAATGTCTTCCAATGCCAGGTGCAAAATGATAATAATTTTAGTTATTTTCCTCAAACAACGACGACTCCAACACATTCATGTACCTTTCTATCTACTTCACAAGCAACAACTAATACCACACTATCCCAACCAACAACACTATCTACACTACCATTTCCACCTGCAGTATCCACTGAACACAAGTCCGACCCTATTTCCTCTACTAGTCCTATAAGGTCTCCAACACCAATCATTACCCACATTTCATCCCAAAATCCATCCACACGCCCAACCCGAAATCAACATCCAAATCCTCAGTACTATAATCTGGCCTTTATAAACTACACCACAGCCCGCCCTCTACCTACTACTACTGAACCCACAAGTATCTCCCAAGCTATTAAACATCCCCACTGGAGAAAAGCCATGTCTGAGGAGTACATTGCCTTAGTGAAGAATGGTACATGGGAGCTCATACCAAGGGCATCTCAAAATATAGTAGGATGCAAGTAAGTCTTCCGTATTAAGCGTAATCTAGATGGTTCAATTTCAAGGTACAAAACCCGACTTGTTGCTAAAGGATTCCATCAACGTCCCAGATTAGATTATTCTGAAACTTTTGCACCAGTCACGAAGCTGGCTATCATTCGAATTATTTTATGTTTAGCATTGTCTGATGGTTGGTCTTTACGTCAGGTAGACATAAATAACGCATTTCTCAATGGTACACTTCCTGAGCCGGGTTATATGATGCAGCCTCCCGGCTTTGTGGGCAGCAGCTTCCCGAACTATATTTGTAAGTTACATAAGTCTATTTATGGGCTTAAACAAGCATCTCGTACCTGGTACCAAGAGCCCTGCAAGTTCTTACTCGATCCTGGTTTTAAAAACTTTATTTCAGATTTTATATACAATAAAGATAAGTTGATCATTTATTTCTTGATATATGTAGATGACAATGTAATGATTAGGAAATAATGATGAATTTATAAGCTTATTTGTCACCAAGCTTGATAACAGATTTTTCTTTAAAAATTTGGGCAGCTCCATAAGTTTCTGGATGTCGAGGTTATTCGAACAGCCGATGGCCTATTTCTTAGGCAACATCGACACATTACTGATATTCTTACTGCCCACAATATGGCAGATGCCAAAGGAGTACAAACACCTCTTAGTTTATCAGAACCTCTTCAACTACATTATAGTTCACCTGATGCTGATGCAACCCAGTTTTGTCAAATTACTGGGAGCCTTCAGTATCTACAAATTACTCGCCCATATATCTCCTTATATGTCAATCGTTTGTCTCAATTCATGCACATGCCCTCTATCAAACATTTTCAATCCTTGAAACGAGTCTTATGTTACCTCAAAGCAACCATACATCATGGCATCTTTCTACAACAAATCACCCGCTACATCTAACTGCATTTTCTAATGCTGACTAGGAAGGATGCCCGAAAAATTATCGCTCTACCATAAGCTATATCCTGTACTTGGTTTCAAATGTAATCTGATGGAAATAGCTCATCAAAAATCTGTCTCTTGCTTTTCTACAGAAGCAGAGTACAAAGCAATGGCTAATGCAAGCGCATATTTGATGTGGGTACGCAATTTATTACAGGAGATTGGTATTCAAGTATCTCAACCTCCTATTTTGTTTTGTGACAACATAGGTGCAATTTAAGTTTGTGCGAATCTTGTATTTCATTCTCGCATGAAACATGTTGCTTTATATTATCATCTTGCTCGTGAGCAGGTGCACCAGAAAAGTCTTCGAGTTCATCATGTTAGTACAAAGGATCAACTAACGAATATACTCACTAAACCCCTAGCTCGTATTCATTTTTCATCTTTTCGGTCCAAGATAGGCGTCATTGATGATTTTGCCATCTTGCGGGGGCGTAATGAAGCTAAACTATAACACATGTTATTTTCAGACAACTATAACAACAAATCCAATCTAGTAAACTAAATCAATAATTGTTATTATTCTTCAACGTATAAAAGAAAGATAGTACAAATCTAATTCGACAAATATTTGATGAAATATGTACAAACTATCTATATATCTTAATGACTACTCCTTCTTTTACCCATGGGTAAAAAAAAATTCCCACCACCCAATTCATATATATTTTGCTAGATTCATGAATTATCCAATTAACTTAATTTTGACCCATTTACTAATTAAGAATATTTTTTGAAATTTAAATTCAAATTTTGCTATGATTTTCTCATATCACTCATTATTTGTTAATCAATACTCCTTTATTTGTAATATTTTTAAATTTTGAATTTCAAATTATATAGAAACTATCACTAATTTATATCTTACTTGATTTGTGCATTCAGTTGAATTGGATTAGATTGATATATACACATACACAAATTCAAACACACGTATAATCAATTAGTTTTCTTCTCACAAGTTTCAGATCTCAGAATCTCATTCACCTCTCTCTCTTTTTTACAGGTTACATGCAAATTTTAATCGGATTTCGTTTGTTAATGTAACACAACGAACTTGCACAGGTTAATAAATCATATATTTCAATACCAGCAGTTGTGCATCATGTAATTGATTCAAATATATACCTAATATCGATTACACTATACACAAGTGATTTAATTTTATTTTTTTACATGTTATTGGTCGAACCTCGATTCAAAAACACCAATCTCAGTTTTATTTGTTGATATTTTAATTTGACTTCGGTGCACATTTTTTACCAAATCATGTTTTGATTTTTATGTTGTACAGGATGATGAATGCGAGATAAAAAACCATCACAAGAATTCTCATTTTTAATCTTACAAAAGGTCGTAGACCAACTGTTTGATTAAAATTCTTAGAAAATTTTAACTCTTTGTATTTGTTTCAAGTGTTTGTATGTGTTTTAGAGTAGATACATATTTTGTGCAATAAGTTTTGTGAATTTAATTGTTTTAAATCGTGAACGGAGGTATGTGTTTTTATTATACAAATTGTATGCTTTTATAATTTTACGGATTGGGTTTTGCAGATTGATGAATATGTGTGATTAAGAACAACTACAAGAATTACTAAATTTTAATTTTACATATGGGTTTGTAAACTAACTGTTTGTACGCCAACTGTTTGAATTCAAATCTCAAACATGTGATTCATTTTATTTATTTTTTTGTTTTTATTTTTCTTCCTCTTCCTGCAATTTATTAATACATGTTTGTACATATTTATCTGCATATCCAATATGTGTTTGTTATGTTTTTTTTAATATACAATTTACATTTTCGAAGAATTATATATATCTGCATTTCAAAATCATTGTTATATTTTATGTAAATTTATGTAGTCATTGTTATTCGCCATTTTAAAGTTTAAAGTTGATCATCACTGATTAGAACTTACATATGTTGGTGTAGGATCTAGCGACCGTTCTGGTAATCACACAGTGAGGAGTTGTACAAAACATACCAAGCAATCTAGAACAAATTCACCAGGTTTTGGGCTAACCTTGAATTAATTTATGTTTTATAATTAAGTTGTTGATAAACGATTAATAAACAATGTTGGTGAGACTGTGTAGCTGTATTAACAGTTACGTGATAACTCAACACGAGAACAACACTAGAACATGACAGGTTGATAATACTACGACTACTCAAGAAATCAGAAGAAATGAAGACAAGACAAATACAAAGAATCAAAGGATTAGAAGAAAGCTTGTAGTTTGTTTACAGGTCACTGAAAAAAGTTCATTAATATGATCATGCCTCAGTGAAGAATAAAGATTAAAGACTTTCAGGGTTTTAGAAATGATAAAGATTCTGTGTATAAGTGCTACCAGAAGATTTCAGTGTATTAGCATTGATTGAAGATAGACAGTATACGAAGCATAGGATTCTGAAGAATTGAAGACAGGGTATAGACATAGGTTAAAGAAGACAATTGCAGTCTTTTATACTCACTAACGGGAGTTCATTTATATGTTCAGCGTCGGTGAAGAACAGTGAATGAAGTATTCAAGATTGTAGTAGTAATGAAGACGTTGTCTAAAGTACCAGAAATGATTCCGGTGAAAGTACAGTTGTTTATTGACATTCGGTGTTTGAAGCGATAAAGTTGTTGCAGGCTTAACAATGTAATCAAGGCTATAATACGAAGACCTGAATAGGGGTTAGTCGTTCGTGAACCAGACCAGTTGCACTAGGCGTCAACAACTCGTGAAAGGAATCTGGGTATTATTTATAGAAGAATTGTTAAGTTGAGGAACGTACTTGGATTGAACGTTTATCTGTTAAAGTACGAGAAGAGGTGTGCGGGGTATACAACTAAGCGGCTCGAGGGACTGACCTAGTTCAAAAGTTTAATTGTTAAATTAAATAAATTTATATAATGGACTTTAATATATGTAGCGTATTTACATTTTTTATTTTTTCAAAGTTTAAAGTGCGAGGTGTCGCCGTAAGGCGACGCCGAGTAATATTAAACTAAATTTTATATCAAAATTTAATATATATTAACGTTATTAGAGGAGTAATTGACAAAAATTGATTTCGAGTTTATATGTTTAATGTGTTAAAACCGCGATCAACTAAAATAATCGCGTAAACAATATTTATAACCTACAAAAATTGCGTAAACAATATTTATCTACTGCAAAAATGAACTTTCAAAGATGTAATGAAAACAAGATATTAACATCTCTCTCGGTTGAATTAATTATTTATATTACTCACACAATATTTAAGTAAAAATTATCCACTTTAAACTCTTTTCAAAAAATTAAAGTTTATTGAACGCGCATAACGCGGGCAAAAATTTCTAATTATATAAGTATTTGCTTGTAAATGTATGAAGTGTAATTTTCAGCCTTCCACATTATAATTTTATATTATTTTGCTCATTTATCTGGCTGCTTGGGTTAAGAGCATCTCCAACGGGAGTAGCTATATTCATTAGCTATATTATTAGAAAATAGATATTATGTAAAAATTGATGAACCTGTAAGGAATTCTGCTTTAGTGGTATTAGCTATAATGATTAGATATATTCAAAAAATAATTTTTATTGTTATTTTTAAATTTTAAGAGTTATGTTTTATCAAAAAGGGTTGATAAGAAATTATTAATAAAAAATAATTTTTTTAACTTAATATAAGTGGAAATAATATATATATATATATGTATAAAATAAAAACATTTACTGATGTTATTATAATATTTAAATCATGAAAAAAATTAGTTAACAAATATTACTTTTATATATTATAAAATATTTAACTAATTTTTTTATCCAAGTAATTTTTAATAGTTTTTTATATCAAAATGTACAATAAAAAATTATATAAGTAATTAATAAAATTGGTTAACATGATTTTTTTACAACTTTTTGATATTAAATTTTTACAATTAATATTATTTAAAATTAAAATATAAAATTAAATTAGTATATATATATATTAAATGTAATTATTATATATATATATTTATGTAATTTTTTGTAAAACTATACTCAATTCTAAAATCCCAAACCTTAATTATATATATTTGATGAAGCCAGATGTTCTAGCGGGAAGGTGTACAGTGGAGGGAAAATAATCTGCTCGAGAAATATTGTAGAGGGAAATAAGGTGGCTCAATAGTCATTCATTCAACAAATGTAAATAAATGTAGCGTGCTTTTTTCTCGGTATCTAAAATTTTACCTGACACGTGTCTCCCTTGGAGTACTGTTTTTTTTACATATTATCTATATTTTTAAAATTAGGGTTGCCACGTAGATATTATTGCTAATATGCGCTCTCTCTTAGAAATGCTCTAATGCATTCAAATGTCTCAATTACCAGCGGTCAAATTGGTCAGTAATCTTTGAAATTGGTCATTTACCACAAATACGTAGGGCTGAGCAAAACCGAACCGAAACCGAAAAACCGAACCGAACCATGCTAATTCGGTTCGGTTCGGTCCTAAAGTTTTGGAAATTCGGTTTATTCGGTCCAAACCGAATAGACCGAAATAAAATTCGGTTCGGTTCGGTTCTTTTCACAAATATTTCGGTCCGGACCGAATAGACCGAATAAACCAAATCATAAATACTATAATTTTGTATTATATATATTTTACATATATCTTAAAAATTATAATCAAAATTTTTAATTTGTAATTATATTTATGGAGTATTAGAACTCTACATATCACATTACTTTAATTATATTTTAAAATTTACAATTTATGATTTAATTTTAATGCAATTTTATTTTTGAAAAAAAATTCGGTCTATTCGGTCCAAAACCGGTCCGGTCCATAATATAACTTCGGTCCGGTTCGGTCCAAGAAAAAATGACTATTCGGTTATTCGGTCTATTCGGTTCGGTCCGGTTTTGGACCGAACCGACCGAATGATCAGCCCTACAAATACGTAACAATTACTAAACATCACTAAACAAAAGCCTAACTAAAATTAAAAATGGTATGATAAGATTGAAATGTCATCATCAAATAAGTTATATAATGAGTAAATTACTAGTAAACCTCGATAAATTAATATCGTTGATTAATTAATATCGTCGGGATGAGAGAAAATAATTAATTAATCGATAAATTAATAATTTATTAATTTTTTAACTTATAATTATATATAGGTCGAGAAGATTATTGATTATCTTGATGTAATGGATGTCAATTTTTTTTATTAATTATCTTGACGAAATTGAAGTTTTGACAAAATTGTTGGGTGATCGAACAAATAATTAACACAATTTTACGAAAAATAAGAAAAAAAGATTAAGTGAAAGATGATAGTATTTAGTTGGAGTCGTCTCAATAACATACTATAACTCCATAATGTAAGAAAGGTAAGTATAGGATAAATCAATTTTAAAATAAAATAAGTTACGTTATAGTCTTATTTTAAAAGTATATATACAAATAAATATATAATTTTGATGTAAGATAAAATTATTAATTTATATATTATATAAGACTTATATGTTTTAATAAAAATAGTATTATATTATAAATTTAGCGAATTATTAATTTACAATAAAGGTTCCGAGTCGCGATTATAGAAAATTATTAATTAATCGAGAATATTAATTTATCAAGTATTAACAGTACAAAACTATTACTCCTATTTTTTTAGAAACATAAAAAACCAATTTTGACGGCAGTTAATTAAACTCATATTTTTAAAAAATATATTTAGGGAACTAATAAAATGAAAAAGGTCATAAAAAAGGATTTAACTTTATTAATTATTGTTACTTTCTATAAATTGATTATGTCTGTCTTGTTCTACAAATAATTGGAGTAGTTTTGAAAAAGTGGTTGGAAATCTTTGAGCAGAGAGATGAGTGTGGACGCCACATCGGCAGTGTGCAATTTGGGGATACTTGACTCACTGAGTCATGCTTCACTCACCGAGTTATCACACACCTGGAACGCCTTCTGTATAACTACTCAATCACTGGTAAACACTTGTACTAGTACCAGTACTAATCTACACCCTTGTATTGCTTCCAATTTCGTGTCTCAAGTTCACATTCTCCGTAATCACGGCCTCCAATCCCTACTCCAACATCACTTTCTCACCACTATTCAGGTATTAGCTATTGCCACTAATCGTATTTTACGGAGAACAGTTTGTTAGGTTTGGGCGAGGGTTATTGTTGTTGACTCATAGTTTTTGTGTGTGGAAATTAGGAATTATTTGAGAAAAATGCGGTTTCTAGGTTTTGGCAGCATTTTGATGCTTACGCAAATGTTGTTGACACTGACCTGGTACGTACACGATTACGTTACATTGATTGATTTACGATGAGGAAATGTAGTTTTTTTTTGTTCCAAATAAATGTAAGTGATCTGGTTTGTTAGAGTTAGGTCCTTGTATTGAACAAGTTTGCAAGGTATTCTTTGTAACTAACTTTTAAGCTCTCGTTGTGTTCGGTTCCGTTAATTAATTTATATGATCCGTCAGTTTTGTTATAATTTAAAGATTTGGTGGAAATGTATCGACTTGGAATACAGAATAATAACTTGTGTGTGCAAGTCAAATATGGTTTTATTTCCATGCGAGGTTTGGCATTTTTTTAAGATAAAGATAGGCTGGATGATGTAGAAAAAAACCTTGTATCTGCAAGTGAAAATGCGCTTCTAATTATCAGATATCTTCCAGCCCTTCGTTATTTTGATACAATTATGCCATACCTTGTTTGAATAAGGTCAAGACGTATATGGATTTATAATATTGGATGACAAACAAACAATCAGTTATAGGACTACTTTGCAAACTCTTTTAGACTACAACCCTGACTGTTGTCTCTAACAACCAATATGTTTCGTTTCTTTGGAAGAAAATGGAAAAACATGATTGGAATTAAAAACTTTAAACAAAAGTAAAGGTTGAGTAAAAGCGTGCAAGGGAGAAGAGTGAAAAAAATGAGAAAGTGCACTAATTGATAAGGTTTTTGAAGAAAATTAGTTGGGAGCTGGAACAGACATTTATTTTTAATATGTTTGAAGAGAAGTCTAGTTCATATTTTATTTCGTTCCGCACAATTATATTCCTTCAAACCACACTGAGAGTTAATAGTTCAGGGACTACAAGGCTTATTATCCCTCACAACAACTCATGTGTTCTGGAATCTCTAATTACGTCATTTTACATGAAAATTTGTGTGTTAAAATTTCAAATTGTTAACAAAACTACTTTGTTTTTCTGTATCGCTGATGATTAACAGATTCATGAGGATGAGGTCCAGCAAGTTCTACATACGGCTTTGGAAGAGATCACATTGGAAAAACAGAACCAAGAAAGATGTTTGGCCATGCTTACTCATGCTTTACAGCCCGGCAAAGAAACTACATCACAGGGATCACAAAACTCAGATACCGACTTAGTATACCTCTCTTCCAAATATCAGTTAATAGTGTCTTCAACCCTAATGACCACTCTTCCTCGTCATTTTCTGCGTGAGTTTCTAGATATACATATAGTGAACTTGGTCGCGTATCTTTCGCTTATTTTTCTCACCAAGGAAAGACCTTTATTTTTATATTCTGTTATGTACTACACATTTGCATCATAGGGCACCAACCAATTTTCATTTATTAAATCTTTCTGTAGCTATTACCATTTCTTTTAACGTCTGGTGACGCAGCTGGCAGGTAGTAATGTATTGTACGAATATTTTTAAAACACATAGGATCCTTCTAGTTTTTAATTATAGAATATTACAAATACTCTAAGAGAAATGTAAATTCGTAGATACCAGTTTGTTCCGGTGACATTGTCTTGCATACTTTATATTGTATCACATCTTTTGTACAGTATTATTCTCATTCAATTATTCAGAAATAGCTATACTAATTTTTTTAGGAATCTATCAGTCAGATTGTCTTTTCTGCCCACTGTACACAACAGTTAGTTACTAAGTTCTCTTTAATTTTATTTTCTTAGAGATACTGCACTGGTATTTTAAGGGGCGACTGGAAGAACTGAATACAAGTTTGGATGGAGAGTATCAAGGTCTTGACAGATTGCAAGATGAAGAAGACATGGATCTAGATTATAAAAATAAATTCTGTAATGAAAAAAGCGACATGGGAAGTGACAAGTCCAATAAAGGAAAGTTGCTGGAGAACAGTAAACTAGTAAAGAACATCGGAAAGGTTGTTCATGATCTTCGAAGTCTAGGATTCACATCTCTAGCAGAAGATGCTTACGCTTCTGCTATTTTTATGCTTTTAAAAGTAAGTATGTCTCAATAAGGCCAGTGTTATATCACATTTATTATTGAGTAATATAATATTATGTATATTTACCCAGATTAAGATAATGTATCTTCATATTTAATATATAGATTCTCATATCAGTTTTTATCGAGTTGATTGCAGGCTAAAGTTAATGAGCTGGCCGGGGATGACTATAGAAGTTCTGTTTTGGAGGCTATCAAAGGGTGGATACAGGTAAATCATCTGTATAACACCTTCATTATCTGATTTAGATACCCTTTTGTTACCGTCATGAATTGAGTACAATTAATGTGAGAAATGCTGTTGAAAAGATCATGCACAAGGGGGTTACAAAGAAGCTTAATGATATCGGAACATGCATATTTTAAACGCTATCATAATCTGGCTCTTGCTAACTGAAAGAAAATAATTTAGCTTCGGTTTTGCATTTGACAAAATGTATAAATATAGGTTCCATAATTTTTTAGATAAGGAGAAAGTCATAAAAACCAATTAATATATTTGTAGGAACCTTCACAGAAAAAAAGATGTAAGATTTATCAAGTAAGCTCGATTAATCTGCACAACCACCTTATTAAGGTTAGGGCAAGACTCAAATGTCACATGTGATAACTAAATTGTGTGCCCGCTTTTGTGATACCTACTAAAAATACACATGTATATTATTTAACTCCAAATTGACAAATAGCTTTAGCATATACATAGTACATTTGTTTTTCTATCTGAGAGTTGTCTAGTGTCATTTAGTCGAAAATAAGTAGGATAATACCATGTTGTGGAGCATGACTTCTAACATTGACTGTATAACTCAGGCTGTGCCTCTCCAGTTCTTGCATGCACTTCTTGCTTATCTTGGTGATACTGTTTTTATTGGGCGACATTCCTCGATTCTGAAATCACCATTAGCATCTCATCCAAATTCATCTTATCCTGGTTCTGACGCTCCATCTGAAGGAATTGTTAGATGGCAGTTACGATTGGAATATTTTGCTTATGAAACCCTGCAAGATTTAAGGATAGCAAAACTTTTTGAGATTATTGTGGATTATCCCGACAGGTGCTTTTTATTTATTTTCATTATTTTTGGATCTGGACTTTAATTCCTTTTTTCATTATTTTTATTTATCTGAGGATTTCAAAGAACTTATATACTTTCTTTTACAAATATTTATATGAATGTTTATCGATTACAGCTCTGCAGCTATTGAAGACTTGAAACAGTGTCTTGAATACACAGGGCAGCATTCAAAGCTAGTTGATTCTTTCATTTCAGCACTGCGATATCGTTTGCTTACAGCAGGCGCCTCTACAAATGATATTCTGCACCAGTATGTTTCAACTATTAAAGCACTTAGGACAATAGACCCAGCTGGCGTTTTCCTTGAAGCAGTTGGTGAACCAATAAGGGAATACCTGAGAGGGAGGAAAGATACCATTAAGTGCATTGTTACTATGCTTACTGATGGAACTAGTGGGCCTGGAAGTGTTGGAGATAGCCTGCTTGAGGAAATTAACAGAGATGAAGAAAACCTAGATGCTGCTGGTTTAGATGATGAAATAAGCACTGACGACAAGCAAGCATGGATAGATGCGGAACGGTATATGTGCTCTCATTTTGTGGATTAAAAGAACAAACTTTGTGTTTGAAATTGTTACTTACCGTCAGACTATAGCTAGTTTTTTAACTGAATACTCCATTCAGCTGGGAACCTGATCCTGTCGAGGCTGATCCATTGAAGAGTAGCAGATGCAGAAGAAAAATTGATATACTTGGGATGATTGTTAGCATTATTGGTTCAAAGGATCAGCTAGTTAACGAGTACCGTGTCATGCTTGCTGAAAAGCTTCTTAACAAAACTGATTATGACATTGACTCTGAAATACGTACTTTGGAACTTCTCAAGGTCAGCAAGTCTATGACTATATAGGGCATTTGAATTTAAGTTAGCCGTGTACTAATTCTATTTGGTGCAATTGATCCTGGTTCCATCTTATTGCATCATTGTATCTGTGTTGTTTCCAGATTCATTTTGGAGAAAACAGCATGCAGAAATGTGAAATAATGCTCAATGACTTGATTGATTCTAAAAGGACAAACACAAATGTAAAAGCAACAATTAAACAGAAAATGCAGTCAGGTACACTCCAAGATTATATCAAAATTGTTTAGCTAAGGATGGAAGGGAAGCATTTTCTTGTTTCAAAATAGATCAATTATACATATGAGTGAATTTGTGAAACTTTCTTTTCATTTTTTCCAATAAATAGCAGGTGTTGACAGCAAAGAGACTGATGTGCCAATGGATGTGTTTGATGCTACAATCATATCATCGAATTTTTGGCCACCGATCCAGGTATGCTAATGAATTCGCATTTTGACAATCTCAAACACCTTGAACTCATCAAGTTATTAATTAACAGTAGTCGATAAGTTAAAATTTACTATAGATGTGTTCAATATTTATGGTTCGTCCTCTGTCATGCACATCCATCCATCAATTCCCTTCCGAGTTCAATTCCGATATTGACAATACACCCCCTCAATTTATACCTAGTTTATTAGTGTAAGCTGAGTAAATGCATGTCTTGTCTTGCTGCCATATTTTTTTGTATTTGTTATGAAGGTAAGGATTAATTAATTGATTTCCATTTTGCCTCGTGACAATACTCTTGTTGCTCGACTCATTTGTTTGCAGTCAACTAGTGTAAGTTTGTGTTTGTCACGTGCCAGATAAGATACAACTTAGCCCCGTGCCATGAAAGGTGCAAACTCACAGAAGCACAACAATTTATTTCGGGGAAGGGGTACTCGTAAGGCACAGTCAAACACACTCTTTTATTCTAAAATTACCCAGAAAAAGTGCAAGAGACCATTAAAGGACGCTTTTTGCAAATAGAAACACATGCCTATGCCAAATTAGAAATAGTGGAAGAAGTTCTAATTTATACACTTCCTGAGATATATTTATTGCCTGTTTAAATAGTTAATAGTATACATGGATCATAGTTTTGTTTTATAATAGAAATAGGTTAATAAAATCAGCCAGCTAAAATAAATGACTCGAAAAAAAAACAAAAACAAATATATAATCATTTGGCACAATTTTGGACCCTCAGATCATCATCATCCTCTAGGAGAACTGAATAAAAACTATACAAGTTGTGTCTGAGGTGGAAGAGATTCAAGTTTTATTTTTCTTTTTTTATTGCTTTTATAAAAGGATGTTTAGTCTTTATGCTCATGAGTTTTTCTGATTTTCGGTTTTGACTCTAGACATTTTATCGATTCATATTAGCCAAAAAAATTCTACTTTTCGTCTCTTAAATCTTGCACCTACTTCTAAAATGTGAGCAAGTGTGCTATCGCGCTTTTCACAACAATGCTTTGGCTATGGTTTTAGCCAATAAACAATTAATTCTTGTGGTGAAATTGCAGGAAGAGGCCCTTAACATACCTGGGACAGTGGACAAGCTTCTAGTTGATTATGCTACACGGTTTAATGAAATCAAAACCCCTCGTAAGCTACTTTGGAAGAAAAATCTTGGTACTGTGAAGGTTAGGTTCTGTTTTTATTTTAAATGTGACAGTCTTCTACTTGTAGTTGAGATTATTAGGCTAAATTAAATTTCTAATTTTAAAATCTTAGTTGGAGTTGCAATTTGAAGATAGAGAGGTTCAGTTCACGGTCACTCCTATACATGCTTCTATCATAATGCAATTTCAAGAACAGACAAGGTTTGCTTATGACAGTACCACAGTAAATGTTTGAATATTTTTTTGCTTATTGTGAAGCTTGACATAGTAATCATAATTAAAAAAAATACAGTTGGACCTCGAAAGATCTTGCAGCTGCTATTGGTGTACCCATGGATGTACTTAATAGGAGAGTTAGTTTTTGGATAAGCAAGGTAAGTTCTTCTAATGTAGTAATTAATGCATTTTATTTCCTTCATTTTTCTTATTATTAGTCGTACCTTTCAAATATCTATTTGTGTTTGGATGTGTTGTGTATTGATATGGACCCCGGTCATCTTCTAGTGAAGATGTCCAGTTAATAACAGCATTTTAGATAAAATGTTTTTGCATTTGTATACATTCCATCTCAGTTTTGGTCGTTTCATGACATAAGAAAAGGCATAATATGAAGTCATTATTCCTTTAGAAATTACCAAAAATACTAATTTTTCTATTTTTTTTGCGAATGTACTATCTTCTGAAACTATTTGCAAAAATACGGTGGAACAAAAATCAACCAGATATGCAAATAGTTGCATCGAGTTTTTTTGGTTGCATTTGAGGTTGCATGTAGTTGGAGAACCCCGTCGAGGTTGCATCAAGTTGCAGAAAACAGTATTTTTGCAAAAAAAAATTGAAAAATAATATATTTGCAATTTTTTTAAAAAAGTGACACTATTTTTGCAAAAATGTTTTTGGACTTGGGTATTTTTCAAAAAAGTCTTATTCCTTTCCTAAAGGACAAAATGTCCCATGTCCTTAAATAATGGATGTCAGAAATGAATACTAAACTGGACATTTTTATTTCTGTCAATCAGGGAATTCTGGCGGAATCTTTTGGAACTGATTCTAGTGACCATGTATTCACCCTGGTAGATGGTATGGTTGACATTGGCAAGACTGGTATCAGTAGTGGAAATTGTGAGGAGCTCACTGCTGATGAGGATGGAGATAGGTCTGTTGCCTCAGTTGAGGATCAATTACGTAAAGAAATGACCATTTATGAGGTATGTCATGCATGCACCTGTTATTTGTAATTACACTCTGATAACGGGGGCATTCAGGATTGCAATATTTTGCGATTTATTTACTATCCAGTTTACACTTGTTATTGATAATTTAGATATGTGTGTGTGTGGGTGTTAATTGTTTAAAATAGCCATCAAAAGCTTTTTTAAAGCATTAATTTCCAGCTTTCACAATTTCTAGTAATTTAACTTCTTCGTCTTTTTGTCTGAATGGAATTTGGTTTTGGACTCTAGAAATTCATTACAGGGATGCTGACCAATTTTGGAAGCATGGCGCTGGAGCGTATACACAATACTCTCAAGGTTATCAACTTTTAACTTGACACTCAGTTGGAGAATCATTTTGGTATGTTCCTTGCAAGTATTAATACAAATAAGTCTTAAAACTTTTGCAGATGTTCTGCATAGCTGATCCCACTTATGACAAATCACTCCAGCAACTACAAAGCTTTCTATCCGGTCTTGTTGCAGAAGAGAAGTTAGAAATCAGGGATGGAATGTACCTTTTGAAGAAGTAAATTATGATGAATTGCAATTTACATTTTTCTTCATAAAATATCTAGGTGAATGACACTTTTCTTTAAGCTTTACATATCTCCTTGCTGAAATACGGGATATTTAAGTTGGAAATCAGAGATGGAATGCTAAGAATATATTTTCTAGACTTGTATGCTATTATGAACTCATTTTACTTTCATGATCCATTTTTTTAGTTACATCTTAATTTTATTTATGAGAGACTATAAAATAATCACTTTCTCTATGTTATATTAATTATGTGGTAATGAATCACAGATGATTAAAATTTAAAAATTTGGTTAACTTAACAACTAATTGTAATATTGTAGTATAAAATTGGAGCAAACAAGTAAATCGTCAAGAAGCTACTAATCTCTCAAGACAAGCAGCTGTTTAGTTTCCCATCATGCTCAGTTTATCTTAAATGTTTGCTTTATGTATATAAGTTGGTTATATGTTGAGTTACTATCATAAAGCATGATAACTTTTATTAATACTGGTACGTTAATTTCAGAACTGCCGCTTCTTTCCAATACAGGGCACTCAAGGGGTGCATAAAGCTCAGCATGTTTGACCACATTTAGAGAGTATATTTCAGTTTCAAGGACATTAGTTGTCATGGTGATGGTGATGACTAAGTTGAACATGAGAGGATAAAGTACTTTCATCCTTAATTTCTATATCAACATTCAACATGTATAGTTGGTTTTCTTCTCATTTTGAAGTGGTTGATGTTGTAGCTTGGACGTCATCTTAAATTAGTTTAATGTATTGCTGAAGTATTTTCTAGAATACAAGTGATCAATGTAAGAACTGTATTCTTTATCTCTAAGCGAGTAGATTATATGAGAAAAATGAAGTTTCGTTTTAATCTGTTGTAAAATTAAGTGTTTTATTTCAGAAAAACTAAGGGAACACTATATTTTAATTTTTACATGAATTATCCAGAATATTACGGCAGGAAGCTCAAATTAGTAAAATATTTAAGATGTTGAATTATGGCTGACACACAAAACCAGGATTGTAAAATACAAGACACCATTTAAAGTTGTTTTCACTTGAAAGTTGATAGCACCTGACTTCATGAGCCCCAATTATTTGGATAATTTTGAATGCTAATTTCAAATTTGATTTAGGTGATAACTAAAGTTCACTCGTTTACAGAAGTGTGTGTCAAAACAACCGAGTCCAACTAAAAATCCAATCTACTCTTTAAGTGAAAAGTTTTTACTTCATCATGGCGAATGTAATGAGGAGATTCGAGTGCAAACATTTATCAAAGGTGAATGAAGCTTGCCAACAAAATTGTACGCAACTCAAATTTTGATAAGGGCTTTAAACACAAGCAAAGTACACTTGGTATATATAGGTATTTATCAAGCTTAAATGAGGCTGATGAACATCTTTGTTATGTTGACTCTAGCTCCAATGAAGAGGGTTAAGACCAAACTTAACCGAACCCGGATAAAACGAGCCTGAATTTGCACACTCAAACTCTGATTATCGGACTATTGAATGGTTTGTAGTTTCACAATGACAACATGAAAGTTCGATGATCAAACATAGAATACCTATGCTTCTCTATAATAAATCTTTTTCTTTAGATGTTTTTTTTTATTTAGTTATCATATCAACTGATATTCAGAAATTTCTTTTTATTTAGTTATCATATCAACTGATATTCAGAAAAAAACTATCTCATCAAACTGACATGACTTAGTATGAGTGGCTTTAATAAAGCCAGTTTGCACTAGAAAATTAGGTTGATGACACCAAGAATATGAAAGAATTATTAAAGGCTACAACATTAAAAGATTGCTCACGAGTATATAGCTACTTACATTAGCAACTATATCTCAACTACTGCCTCTTTACCACATTCACTCTTTATATAATAACAATCATCCCAATCATATAATTTATGTCTAGTACATTTCATCGATCTACTACATTTCAAATGAAAGATCAGCTGAGCTTTTCAGCTATTTCAAGAGATGAATCCAACATGGGACTGTTGTTGGTAGTAGCTTCCATGCTTTTGTCGTGGCTATTCATCTATAGATGGAACCAGAGAACGAAAAAAGGCCCCAAAACTTGGCCACTGGTAGGAGCAGCCATCGAACAACTGATGACTTATGATACAATGCATGATTGGCTGGTTAAATATCTCGAGGAGTCGAGAACTGTGGTGGTGCCAATGCCATTCACAACATACACTTACATTGCTGATCCTGCCAATGTCGAACATGTGCTCAAAACCAATTTTGCTAATTACCCAAAGGTAAAAGTACCTAATATATGTTACATTGAGATTTTCTTTCTACCAGGAACTAACGAAAAACAGTTGATCTTCGTCTATTTTGCAGGGTGATGTGTACCACTCATACATGGAAGTATTGCTTGGAGATGGTATATTTAATGTAGATGGCGATCTTTGGAGGAAACAGAGGAAGACAGCTAGCTTTGAATTTGCTTCTAAGAACTTGAGAGATTTCAGCACACTAGTTTTCAGAGAATACAGCCTTAAACTCTCTGATATATTGAGTCAAGCATCTTTTCAGAATCAAGAAGTAGACTTGCAGGTGACTCAGGAGATGTTCTCGAATAATGTTATCATGATTAAATTCGACTTTGTTTTGACAGGTGTTAAAGATTTTCTCTTTTGTAGGAACTATTGATGAGAATGACTTTGGACTCCATTTGCAAGGTTGGGTTTGGTGTTGAAATTGGAACACTAGCTCCCCATCTACCAGAAAATCGCTTTGCGCTGGCATTTGACACTGCAAACATAACTGTTACCCTACGTTTCATAGATCCTTTATGGAAAGTGAAGAAGTTTCTCAATGTGGGCTCAGAAGCTGTTCTGGACAAGAGCATGAAAATCATAGATGATTTTACTTACTCAGTTATTCGCAGGAGAAAGGCGGAAATAGAAGCTGAAAAGATTCATAAGATGGACAAGGTATATGATTCAGCTTTGAATCATACTTTTTTTTTTTATTTTACACCATTAAAATTATTTCCTTGACAAATTTCAGGTAAAGAACGATATATTGTCAAGGTTCATCGAACTAGGGAAAGATCCTGATAATAATATGACCGAGAAAAGCCTTAGAGATGTTGTCCTGAACTTTGTTATTGCTGGAAGAGACACTACCGCCACAACTCTGACCTGGGCAATATACATGATCATGACACATGATCATGTAGCAGAGAAGCTACACTTGGATCTTAAAACTTTTGAAGAAGAAAGGGCAAAAGAAGAGAGTGTGTCATTACAATCTTACGAGACAAATGACCCTGCATCTCTCAGTCAGAGACTGAAGCAATATGCAGGACTCATGAATTATGACTCCCTGGGAAAATTACACTACTTGCACGCAGTGATCACAGAAACACTTCGACTCTACCCTGCAGTCCCTCAGGTAATTCAAATATCATACAAGAATATAATTGAGATAGTGAGCCTGCAGTTTTCTTTCTTTATTTCTATTTTTATTTGATAAGTGCACACACATTGACCGGATGAAACAAAACTATGAGTATTAGGACCCAAAGGGCATCTTAGAGGATGACATACTGCCTGATGGAACCAAAGTAAAAGCCGGAGGAATGGTGACTTACGTGCCATATTCCATGGGTAGAATGGAGTACAACTGGGGTCCTGATGCAGCTTCATTTAAACCTGAGAGATGGCTCAAAGATGGGCTGTTCCAAAATGCATCTCCATTCAAGTTTACTGCCTTCCAGGTATGCATACGAAGCAATCGGAAGATAGAAGTCTGTATCTAAATTCCTGATTAGTAATCCAGAATATAATGTAATTCTTAACCAAGATAATGTGGCATAATATTTTACCTGACCTGGCTACATGTTTTTTGACATGCAGGCTGGCCCTAGGATTTGCCTGGGAAAGGATTCCGCGTATCTCCAAATGAAGATGGCAGTGGCGATTTTGTGTAGATTTTTCAAATTTGAATTGGTACCCGAACATCCTGTGAAGTACAGGATGATGACAATATTATCAATGGCGCATGGGCTAAAAGTTACAGTATCCATCCGCCCTTAAAACTGCTTATCTGGTCACAGATTACATTGTCTGGTACATGATTAATACACTGTAATATGCTACTGGTATAATGATTTCTAGAGTAATAGTTTGTGCTCGCCCTGTCAATTGAGAAGAAACGGGTAAACCTTGTAAACAATTTAGAAATACAAAAGATTAGCACGAGATGTCATAGATCCTTTCTCTGGTACCTTGCACTTCAATTTTATATTTATATTGAAGGAAGAAATCCAAAACAAAATAGCGTTTCCGCATATTCCCGAGATATCCAGAAGTTGGAACACAATTACTATAGGTATCTTTATTCTTTATAGGAACAGATCTATTGTGAGGCATGCTATCTAACAAGGTCACCTTGTAGGTTGACTTTTGACATGACTCGCTACCATGAAAATGGGGAATGATTATCCTGTTGGTTCACCAAACCCCGACCCAGCCGTCAAACAGGGGACGCCTAGCTAGGCTCTTATATGCTCTGATCTATAACATCTTCTGCTTGTGTCTGGCTGATATCATTTGGTATTACAACATACAGAATATTCTGCTTGAGTTGAAACTTGACAGATGTATTTTTCGCTACTACATATGCATGATGAAAAGCTTTAGCACGTGACAAGATGAACTGGCTGGTTATATGCTTGTCTTGCACACAGTAAAGTCTTATTCCGCATCGGTATAATATGAACAAACAAACTCTAAATGGCAGAAGAAATAAGTAAAAAATCAAAAAGAAAGATAGCTTACGACTAAGTGGTTCATGTAGCCTTTTTAAAATCCCTTGAATTACATTGATTTTTAGGCAGTTATCGAAAAGAAAGATATTGGATATTTTACAAAGAGGCTTCAGTCAAAGTACCAAGGCACAACAGATGACACTAATGTTCAAAATACATAATTCCAAAAACCAACTAAGAAAGCAAGTTTTGCTTCTTGTTTTGCCATTCATTAATGTCTGCTTCTATCTTAGCCTTAACTGTATGATGGAATCCTCGATAAGGTTCATAGCTGAAACAGTTCTGCAGCGCCTAAAGCAATAAATAAAGGCATCATGTCAAACTTGCCATCTTATATAAGAAAAACCACTAAATTTAAATGATTTTAGCAATCACCTCTAGCAGAACAAAGAACGGAGCCAATAGAAAGGCTTGCAAAAGATTATCTAAAAGAGCCGGTGCCCGTTTCTGCAAAAGATATAAACTTACTTAGAGGTACTGGTACATTACATTAAACTAACTGGTATTATTCTTAAGGTAAATGAGAGATGTATATACCTCAAATACACCATGGCCAATAAATTGCCCAGTCCAACAAACTAACTGAACTACCAGAACAACCTAAATTAATAGTTTGGGAAATTAGACAAATACGTTTAATCACACTGGAAGTAGGTTAATAAGCTTAAACAAACATCTCCACAACACTCCCCCCCCCAAAAAAAAAAAATGTTATATACAGTTTATATAAGCAAGTGATTCATCTACGAAGGAATATAAGACAATACTTTTGTCTTCAGAGATTCAAAAATGTGACATTCAAACATACTTTTGTTGAACCTTCGATCTCTTCTTACCAAAAATAGGACTAAACTTCACCAGGCTACAATACTGCGGATATTTTGTTTTCAGTCGTAAAAATCAGAATTCAATTTTAACAACATAATCCCTATTTCCAAAATCACCTCTCCCTGTAAAAAATTGCAAGACGATTACGAAGAACACCTAATCGCCGAGCACACGTAAAACCAAAGAATGTCAAAACTATTAATATGCAACATGAATTTATATATATGCATACTGCAGTAACCTTAGACTAATATAGCATTAGTCTACACACACATTTGTAAATTTTAGTGCTTAAAAGTAAGTAAGCAAAAAAGAAAACATACCTTCCAAGCCAGTGAAAACCCAAGAAGCTGAGCCAGTAAACTGCTAAAAACCCAACACAACAAACACAAAAGGGCAGCTAAAGACCCAGCTTTTACATCCAAGAAAACATAAAACAGGGAATAAATTAGCGTAATCAACAACCCAAAATTAATAATCAAGAAAAAATCAAACCCAAAAAGAGAGAGATTGATGAGAGGGAGATTGAAGAAAGATGGTGTGAAATTAAGTAAAAGAATAGCAGAGAAAAAGATTGGCCAGACAAATAACGTGTGGATCAGTATATTGACTTTATTGCTATGATAAGCTCCATAGAAAGCAAAGTGTTTTTCAAGATCAAACACTCCATGAGCTCCCATTTATCAGAGTTATATAATTCTATGATCTGATCAGCTAGAGCCTTAATTATATTGAAATACTAGAGATTAGTAAAAGTTCTTCTAGTTCTTGAAAGAATGATCAAGTCTTCGCTCCGAGGCCTTGCTCCTGAATTTTGTTACGGGAAGGAACTAAGTCACGATTAATGACTAATTAGAGTAGTTTCGTCCCATTTTTTAATTAAGTTAAATTTTGTGTTCATGGGTTCGTCAACCCGATCAAACCGACCCAACCCAACCCTCTTTTAGGCCGATTAAACCATTTTAAAATAACCCGATCCATAGTTGGGTTAAAAAAATTTCAAACTGCATTAAATGGTTTGGGTACGGGTTCAAGATTTTTTCGGTCAACCAAACCCAACCCGATTTAACTTAATCCTCGTTCGATAATTTAAATATAATCTATATAGTATATGCAATTGTACATTATATAATATAAATATTTTCATTTATAGTTACATTTCGTGTATATGCATATGATTTATGACATGATATACATTACTAAAATTTCAATTTAATCATATTTAAAAAATAGTACTATAATCGTAAATTCTATTATTCGAAATTAACAATTATATATAGTAGTGAATTTTTTTTTATATAATCATTCAACCCGTTCAAACCAACCCAACCCGACCCAAACCGATGTACGATGGGTAGGGTTGGGTTACGATTTTATATTTTACGGGTTGGGTCAAAAAATTTCAAACCGATTTAATTGGGTTGGGTTGTAAAAATGCCTCCAACCCGGCCAACCCGACCCATGAACACCCCTATCCTTAACAATTCGGAAGTACAAAGAAAAAATTATTTTATTTATTTTACATTTACTTTTTTTTTTTTTAATTCGTGAGCGGGGTAAATTAAAAGAATTATACCATTCTAAATAAAGTAAAGACCCGGTTGAAAGTTAGATTTTTGTCAAAAATATTTTTTTTTAATTAAATTAGAGTTTTTGACCAAATAAAAATTTGAATATTAGTATTTGGTAGTTAGTTTTTAAAATAGTTTTTGGTTCTAAAAATCAAATTTTGAAAAAATTACTTATAAAAGCTTTTTGAGGTACGCAACAAACAATTTTGTTTCAAACAACTAAATTCAATTGGATTGTAAAAACTGTTAAATCAATCGGCTAGTAAAAGCCTAATTTCAACCTAGATGGCTCGAACTTAGGCTTGTAAATATCCGGCCTGATCTGAGTCTTAATAAGTGAATATGGATTGCATAAAAAAGAAACTGATTCGATAATAATATGATCCGATAAAGATCTGAATCATTAAGAAGTGGATATGTTTTGCCTAATCCGACCAGATAAAAACTCGATATGAAATAGATAAAATTATATATTTATAATTTTTATATACGAATTGTATTTAACTACACAAAACAAAATAATTAACTTTTATATGTATCATTTTATGATTTTAAATTGTTTTATTGTAATTAGGCGTTATTTTATTATATTATAATTTCTCATACATACCATAATATCAGCATATTACGGTGAACCATATCAATACGAAGTATAAATTATTTTCATACAAAGCGTTTTAATTGTAATTCATAAAATTTCTTTATTTCGATTTATCACACACGCTGATAAGTGGATTTTATTTCTACTTGGAACGCTTCATTGCAAGCTTAAGTTGGTGTTTTGGACTCAAGTTGTTGGTATTTTTGATATATTTTTGTGTTATTGCATTTCAGGCATCAGTTAAATGAAGAAAGGAGTTTTTCAAGGAAATATGCTGAAAATAACTAAGAATTGGAAGCCTAGGCCACTCTCAAGTTGAAGAGAATCTCGTTAGCTTCGCGTGGGCAGTTGAATCGCCTAATTCTGACAAGCAGAACTCAAGATACGGCCAAAAGAAGAATCAGCAGAAAAATCCAGAAACCCTGCGCGACCGCCTCCAAAACCAGCGCGCCTGCACCGAATTTCTGCCAAAAAAACCAGCGCGCCCGCGCTGATTTTAGCGCAGACGCCCCGCCCTTTTTGCCCCAGAATCCTGATTTTAGTAGAATTTGATGATTTTGAGGGTCCAGTTCCACTAGGGGCTTATATAAACCAATAAAAAGACGTTTTTAACAACAAGGAGCGAAATGAGAGCATTACGAAGACCTAGAGAGCGCAAGATGGCTACGGAGAAGAAGACTTTTGTATTCTTCAATTTAGACGATACTTTGATACTTATTTTCGATTTGTCTTAAACCCTAATACTCTTACATTGTTTTATATCATATTTTCATTGGAACCCATGGTGACGATGAGTTCGATTATGAACTAATCATTATCGTGAGGTTCTAATGGATTTACTTATGCATTTCTATAGTTAATTTGTTTCAATATCTTGGTGTGTGGTGATTGATTGATATCCTAGTACTGGTTGTGCTTATTCGTCTTATGTGCGTAGCTAACATATAAGATAACGTGTTAATCTCTATTGAAGCGAAAATGAATATAAAAGTTTAGAACTTGCCATGCTAGTATAGGTTCATGTATTTATTATGCATGATTCGTAGGTAATTTTAATCATCTTACTTACCCTATGTAATCACGATTGATAACTTGTTCATTAAACCTTTATGTTGTCAAATTCTATAGACATATAGGGTCTCAACATAATTGGTATCTATTCAACTTCTATCTCTTTTATGGATGTCTGGTAGTAGGGTATTCGTACAACGAAAGTTGGTGTTTACTAGTTTCGTGTTATCTGATTAGTTGTCGTCACTATTGCATGCTAAGGTTAAGAATAATGGCTTTGAATGAAGTATTTAATGAAGTTAGAATCCCATGTTTGTCTCATATAGTTAATTCAATCACTTTTAATCTTAGTTAACTTGCATATTAGTTTAATCTTAGTTATAAACATCTCAAATTGTTATTGTCTTAGCATTGAGCGATAACTATACCATTGTTGCATATGTGCATAATCTTAATTTAACCAAAAAGAGTCTCTGTGGGAATGAATCTGATTTATATCTTATACTACTTGCGAACGCGTATACTTGTGTGTAATTTTAGCACGTGTTTTCGCCCTAACAAGTTTTTGGCGCCGCTGCCGGGGACTCGGTGTTAATTTTTAGTTTATGTGCGTGACATCAGTGATCGTTAAAGTTCACTGACTCAGATTCTTTTACTTTCACGGTTTACTTGTTTGTGTTTCAGGTACTCATTACAACGGGAGATCCAGCAGCACCAACGAAAGCGTTGATGGATTTTTCTCAACCCAAGATCAATGACATACAATCTAGCATTGTCAGGCCAGCGATCGCAGCTAATAACTTTGAAATCAAGTCTGGCACGATTCAGATGGTACATAATTCAATCCAGTTTGGGGGTTCTCCAACGGAAGATCCTAATATGCATATTAGGGATTTCATTGAGATTCGTGACACCTTCAAGTTCAATAATATTTCTGAGGATGCTGTGAAGCTGAGACTTTTCCCATTCTCTCTTTTCCCAATCTCTCTAAGGGACAAGGCTAAGAGCTAGTTACACTCTCTACCAGCTGGTTCAATTACTACTTGGGAGGATCTTGCTCAGAAGTTTCTTACTAAATTCTTCCCTATGGCGAAGACAGCTGCAATCAGGAACGCTTTTACTTAATTTGCGCAGCAATCGGGAGAATCGTTATGTGAAGCTTGAGAGCGCTACAAGGAGATGCTTAGGAAGTGTCCTCATCATGGCATGCATGATTGGATGATTATCAATTGATTTTACTATGGTTTGGGAGCACAGTCCATACCCATACTCGATGCAACATCATGTTAGTCCCTTAACAATATAGCAAGAATTACAAAAGGGGGGTTGAATGGAATTCTTGAACCTTTTTCTTAAAATAAAAATGTTCAAACTCGAATATAAATATAAGTGTATTGATTAGCACAATGCGGAATAAAAACTTAAGTGAACCAAAACACAAGTAATTAAAAACATGAGTCTTTAAAAACTTTCTGGTGGATTTAAATAATTCCACCAGAGATATATATTATATCGAGAGAACTCTGTGTGCAAGAATGCTCACAGATGCTTACAAATATGAACTACTGAGAATACAGAGAAATGCTAATAATTCTACTTACAAATGTTTCTCACTTTTTTTATCTCGGATCTATGTTTCTATTTGCTACTTCTTGGTTTATATATATTACCAAGATTACAAAGTCAAAAGACAAGATCATCATTAAAACTATCGGGGCTAATGCTTTGCTACTTTGTTCTCTATTACCCAGTTAATAGGCTTCCTTATTCCATTTGCATACACTTCGACGCATGTGACCAGTTGTCACTATCAACTGATATTTGAATTCTTTATCCGTTGAGTACATGATCATCCGTCGACTTTAATGATCATCCGTTGATGGGTTCATTGATCATCCGTCGACTGCTATATTGAACATCCGTTGATAGCTATTTGATCATCCATCGATGGCTTTGTTAATCATCCGTCGGTAGCTATTTTGGCACTTGACTTCAATTCATTTATGCAGAATTACAAGACATCATCTATGTACAATTAATCAACCTATTCTGCATATCTAGTTAAAGTCAACATGACTTATATGCTACTACAGAATTTATACAAAGGTGTATGCAGAAATGTGCTACAGACTCATTATTACATAAGCTACTCACTCTATGGATAATAAATCATCATCCGTCGGGACTATAATGAGTTATCCGTCGAGACTATAATTCTTATCCGTCGAGTGCTACATTATTTCACTAAGTAAAATCTATTTAGGTGTTTTGTTTATGTAATCATCAAGTACACAACATATGAATCTCCCCCAATTTATGTCTACTGGAATTGTAGCCATAAATTAAGAGATACTTGATGATAACAAAACACCCTAAACATACAACTTTAAAAAAAAATAGATAATACTGAAAAGTGCTTCAATTAAATCAAAATGTACAAAGTTTAGCTCACAGTCATTTTCAAGATGGTCCTCTAGCCCGAGCAGATTTTTCTAGTTTCTTGAAGGTCTGGATCTTCTTCCAAGCTTTCTGTTGTTTTCATCAATCTGATTTTGGAGCTGCATGTGGAATTCCAGTTCATTAAATTCTGAGAGATTTAGCTTTCCTTGCATTTCCCAGAGAGTCTCATTGCTGAAGATGCTCAATTGGTCTTCTAATCTGAAGAATCTTCTCACCCCTTTGTCATCTATGAACTCCATCAGCCAATAGGGCCTTAGATGCACTCTTCTCACTGTGTATGGGATGATTAGAGACTTTAGGAGTGCATCTTTAGCTCTAACACTCCTTAGTTCTTCAATCTTCTTCAATACTAGTCTTCTTGCAGTGATGTTGAACCCAAAGTTCTTCTTGAAGGATGAATAAACTTTAATCAGTATAGCTTGGCTCTCTTGAAGAATCCTGTGAAGTGGCCATTGAATCTCCTTTCCTCCTTTGTACTTGAACACAAACCTTTCAGGTAGGTTCCTGTATGCATCAATACCTCTTACTTCATCTAGTTCATCCAGATAGAGATTTAGATTAGAAAATTCTTTGATGTCACACAAGTACAAGTAATCTCCCTTATTGACTTTGGGATGAGCTTTAACTACAGACTTTGATTTTAGAGGTGACAGCTTCACTTTCTTGACTGCTCTTGACTTTGTCATTTTTAGCTTGCTAAGGATTGGTAGATTGAAGTCTGGAATTGGTATGTTCTCCCATTCTATTGGCTCATCCTTGGGCACAATAGGTTCACCATGAATATTCCTGTAGGGATCCACCACCCTTATATCTTCAAATACCACAGAGGGCTTTGATGCTTGAGTTGTAGCTGGTGTGGATTTCTTAGGAAATTGATCTTCCAATTCCTTATCAACAATATCCAGTTTCCTTTTAGTTCTTTTAGCCAATTCTTTCTTTCTTAGAGATTTCTTCTGTTCTTCAACTTGTTTCCTTGATTCAGTAGCTTCAGATGGTTGAGAGGTAATTTGTTGAGATGAATTCACAGCCTGTAGCTTGGCCAAGATAGCAATCTGCTCTTTCTTTTGTTTAGTCTTCTTTGTATCTAGAGCAGCTTGCTTCTTTTCCTGCTTTAATCTGGCTTTTTCTTCTCTCTTTGCTTGAGCAAATTGAGGATGTCCAGCTATCACACAAATTTCCTTCCCATTTCTGAATATCTTAGCAATCCTCCTCTTAGAAGCTGAATCAGTTGGATCTTTATAGAAAAAAATTGATCTTGACAGAAGCTTCTTCTTATCAGGCTTGGGTGTCTCATACACAATGTCCAAGGGGTTTTTCAAGGATGATTTTGAGTAGTTTGCCCTTGGTTTGAGAATCATTTCAGCCTTTGAAGACTTGATGCAGGAAGATTGTCCTCTTTCCAGATAGTTCATGCTCATCTCATTCACACTGATTTGCTTGACTTGAGAGTGATGGATGGATGACTTAGCTGGCTCCTTGACAAGTTGGAACTTCTTCTGTATCTCCTCATCAATCTTCTCCCAGTTGACCAAACTCAACTTTTCCTTCTCAGCAACTTTCAAGTTAGTTGTTGTTGCTTGAATCAGATCTATACAATCTACAACTAGTGGCTTTGAGACAGTAATTGAAGGCACAATTACTTTACTGATTTGTATCTGAAGCTTCTCCCCCTCACTTGGTCCTTTCTCCCCCTTTTTGTTATCATCAAGTTGAGGGGTCAAGCCTTGTGCTTTAGCCAGTTGTATTTGAAGACTGGCCTGATACTGTTGATTTTGAAGAATGATGACCACAGAGTTTTCAATAACTTGAACTTTGTCCTCCAATTTGGCCAGCTTCTTTTCAGCATCTGATTCTCTTCTCAGTCTCAGTAGCAGATCCTGCATGGTACCATAGGGCATGATTGAATCCAGCTTCTCAGAATTGTAGGTCTTCAAGTCAGCTATATCCTTTTTGAGTTCATCCACACTCAGATTCTGTCTTAATTGCTGTAGATTCATGAGATATAGAGAATCTAGGTGGGCTTGAAGAATAGCCTCGGTACCGGCATTTGAGGTGTTCTGAATGGCCTTTTGGATAGACATGATTTGTTTGACTAAGGATACATTGAATTGTCCTGGTGTAGACTCCTTTGTCAATGCCCATTCAGGTAGATCTGGAATAGAACTTGGGCCTACATCTCCCTCTAAGTTCATGATTCCATCAAATAAAACAAAGTCATCATCATTAGAATTTACTCCAAATTCTTCAGACGGCTCACCAGTTGTAGGAGGCATCAAATTGACAGCAGCTTTATCCCTTTGTAGAGATTCTGAAGTATGTACTAGATTTAAAGTCTTCTCTGCCTCCTCCTTGCCCTGAGCAGCCAATAGTTGATAGGCTGACACAGGATGAGTAAAAGTGTCAGCGTCTAAGGAAATGTTATCAATTACAGCTTTGTAATGTTGCTGAAATTGTCTTTCCTTTTCAGCATCATCCACAATCATTGACTCATGAACAATGGCTGGATCCACCCTTATACCCTCTGTACCTGCTTTTCTCTCATGTTCTCTCTTTTGTTGCATCAGGGTCTCACCCTGGCTCCCCACCCTCACACCCTCACCTTCACCTACTAAGGTGGGACTCCTCTCACTCCCTTTTTCCAATCCTGAAGAAATGGATTGCAGATTTTCACTCATTTCCTCTCCTTTTGCCTGGGAGCAACCCAGCCTCTCACTCAAAACACTCTGCTATCTCAATCCTAAGAGTGACTGTACAACCACTAAATTTTTTGCACTTGAAATAATTGAAGTTTGAAGTTGTGCAGAGATACTCGACAGATGAGTGATATCCATCGAGTGAGTGGTTTTGCTATCCGACGGATAACTGCTGTTAGGCTTATCCGTCGGGATACAATCACTACTCGACGGATGAGCAATATCCGTCGAGAGAGTAGAAATGAATGAGGTGGTAATATATGTTGGATTTTTAAACGCAGCGGGGGCATGGCAAAACACTTTCACACACATAAAATCCAAATAAAAGCAAACAGATCATGAATAAAAATTCGAGGGATCGAATCTAACCTTTAAAATAATTCGGAGACAACGATCAGAGATCCTTAGCAGTTGCTCCTCAAGTGTGAAGCACTCCACCGGTATCCACCAAGAAAACGATGTTAAGGAGGAGGAAGGAGATGGAGAGAATTGGGTTTTCCAAACTTTTTGGGTTTTGGGGTTCTCATAAAAAATAGGGTCTATAATAGTGTATTTATAGGCAACATTTTCAGCTGAAATTTTTCCCATAAATATTATTATTATTATTATCCCATTTATTATTCTCATTAATAATTAAAACACCTTTTAATTATTAATCCTTTTTCTAAACACTTTAGAAATAATTCTCTCTCTTGATTTAATTTCCAAAAATTAAATCCTTAATTAATAATATTAAGAACTTTTCTTAATTAATTTATAATCAATTAAATCTCATTTAATCAATTATTAAATTTGCCAATTAATTATTTATTTCACAAATAAATAATTATTAGCCATTATTAATTAATTCCTCCACCATAAAATCATTCTCTTTTTATGGTGTGACCCTGTAGGTTCAATATTAAGCCGGTAGTAGAAATAAATAATAATAAAACTATTTTATAATTATTTATATAAATTCTCTAATTTATTAAATATGATTAATTAATTAATCACATTTATTCTACATCGCGAGGGATACTTCTCAGCATATCGCGACTATCTGGATAATATGAATTCACTGCTTAGAATACCAAGAACCTATTCAGTGAATAGTTACCGTACAATAAACTCCTTCTACCCTACAATGTCCCGATTAAATACAAGGCATGGATCTCGTGTCAAGCCTATCTAATTTAATCGCTTGCTTACCATTTACTATGCGTAGTTCTATGCAAATTAGAAACTCCTTTCTAATTTCATTCACTCTGGCCAGAGATTCCTGAACTAGCATAAGTGGATCAGCCTTGAACATTCGCTTCCTTCACTGGAAGGGGTAGATCCTTTATTGATCATACACTATCTTCGTGTACAAATTCCTATACCCAGAAGAGCCCTAATAATTATCCCTGGAGACTAAGAACTAAACCAAAGCATAGTTCAGTGTACACAAGATGACTATGATGACCTCAAGTCTAAGGATACTTGTACAACTATCACTATGTGAACAACTGCTGACACGTGAGTGAACTCCATCAGTTGTTCAGCTGTGCGAATCATGTTCAGTGAACTTAGTCTATAATAAGCACCTACATACTAGCTATAGTGTCACCACACAAATGTCTATGAGAACAGACATCCTTCATAATGAAGCAAGCATAGTATGTACCGATCTTTGCGGATTATTAATTACCAGTTAGTAATCCTATGACCAGGAACTATTTAAGTTTAGAGTTATCATCTTTTTAGGTCTCACTATTATGATCTCATCATAATCCATAAAAAGCTTTACTCTAAACTATGGTATATCTTATTTAAACACTTAAATAGATAAAGCCCGTAATAAAAACAAAACAAGTCTTTTATTAATATCAATGAAATCAAAACAGATTACATAAAAGTTATTCCTAATTCAATACAATACAATACAAGAAATGTTACTGCGCTCCCACTAACCCTTTTGTAGATGCATGGTTCATCTGTGTTTTTGATAAAATCAAACTCTTTGATTGTCTCATCAAAACGGATATTCCATCTACGAGAAGCTTGCTTTAAACCATATTTGGTTCGCAGCAGCTTACACACTAGGTTTTCATTTCTCTTGGAAAGAAAACCATCTGGCTATTTGCCAGATCTCATAGTCGTAGTAAGCAGTATTCGCAAGCAAAATCCGAACTGATTTTAACAGGGCTATAGGTAAAAGGTTTCATCAAAGTCAATCCATTGCCTTTATTTGAATCCTTTTGCCACAAGCCTGGCCTTAAAGGTCTCCACCTGGCCATCTGCTATAATCTATCTTTTGTATATCATATATGTAATAACCCCAATTTTTGGAAATTTTTTGAAACCCTTATGAATAGTGTTTTTGCTGAATGAGAAAACTTTTCATGCCACACTATGTAGGGGTTCTGATATGGATATTCTGAGATTTTATTAGTACTTTATATGGGATATAAGTGTATGTAAAGATCGTCAGAATCCAAATCCGAACACTTTGATTTTTCCCGGAAATCCACTAGATACGGAGAGAATTGAGTATAAGGTAACAGGATAAAAAGGATTTAAATTAAAGGATTATAGGAGAGGATCATAAAAGGAATATAATATATTGAGAAAGGTTAAGGGAACCTAAGTAATAAGATCCCGGGTATGATCCCTCAAACGATAAACGAAAACGAAAGTTAAGCGAACCGTATAACAGATCAGCGGTCATTAGGCAAACAATTAGGAAGTTAAGCAAAGGGATTAGAGGAAGTGATGTCACCCAACCAATGAGAAGAGGACAAGGAAGGGAGGATGACATAGCAATGTGATGTAAGCATGACATAGGGAAGGAGGAGGTGTGGTTGGTTTATAACCACACAAATATAAGGTTATTAAGGTAATTAACCAAAAACAAAACAAAAAACAACCAAGCTAAGCCAAACAAATCAAAAAACACAAAATCATTTCATTCTCATCATCTTGCTCTCGGCTTTTCATCTTTTTCAAGGGCAAGAATTTCAAAAATCAAGTTCCAAGCATTGTTAAATCACAAGGTAATTATCTAAGCTTCCTTGTACATAAATATGGATATGCTATAAGTTTAAGCTCCTAATTCCTTCACAATCTCTTCCAATAAATCAAGGAAGAAGATGGTGAATAGTAACCTTCAAGAAATAACTTTAGTTTTCTTGAATTTTTATGAAAGATTAAGGTTATACAAGCAAGGATCAAGGTTCTTTTAGGCATTCAAAGCTCTTGGGTTGTGTTAGGAAGCTTCAAGGAGGTATAAACAACTTTCACCTTTAACTTATAGTTTGAACTTTGAGTTTTGATGAGTTCATGGATGGATTAATGTATATATAGAAATATCCATGTATGTATAGCAAGATCCATGTATGTTAGATAGTTTGGTTGGATTTGTGGTGATTTTGGATATGAATCTTGGTTAATGGTTAATGAATCTTAAGTTATGGTTAGTAGATCATGTTTGCGGTTGAATAAGTTGGAAAACCTTGAGATTATGGACTGACTTTGCCTTGATATAAGTTGTGTTTGATGTATTGATGATGGTTGGGTGGTTTGTAGTGAATTGGTAAAGAATTGGAGTGGTATAAATATTGGTAATCGCGTAAACATAGCCGTCGTAACGTCCGATTTTCTTTAGACTGTTTTGTGCATAACATTAGGACCCGAGGACCCCCTGCTAGATTATGACCACTGCCATGTTTAGATAGCTCATGTTACGAGCTTCGTTTTGATATGTAGTTCGTTCGATTCCGATGCACGGTTTAGGAGAAACGACCGTTTTAAGTAACGGCGTTTCGCGAACGAAACTTTTCCCCTCGCCTTACTTTGAAACATAGGTTAAAGACCATAAAGGGTTAATTAATGTATGAAACATTTATGGTAAGTGTGTTAGGCAGTTGGTAAGACACTCGCGAAGGAATCGCATTAAAACTCGTAAAGGTTAAATTATTAAAAATGGTGGAGCCGAGGGTACTCGAGTGACTTAAGAGAATCAGTAAGCGCAGAATAAGCGTTAGAGTCTAAGTTAGTTAAAGTATAGATTTACAAGTGACTTTGGTTTAATTCCAACTTACTTGTTGCTTATAGGTTACCAGACTCGTCCCGAGCCATTCGTAACCCCCAGTCGCTCAGGCAAGTTTTCTACCCGTTATACTGTTGTTGTGATGTATATATGTATATGCATTATCTTGTGATAGATGCATGTTGGTTAATTAGCAAATTTTGCGATATATTGAAGCATGCTGATATGAAATATATATGCATGCCTGTTTCATATTCTTTCCATATATAATTGTTGATTCAGTTGATAATACCTATGCTAGAGGATAGCGGTAATTTGCATATACCCTTAGTACAGGGACCCAAAGGTGAAAATATTTTCTAAAACCGGGAGTCGAGGATCCCGAGTAGATTTTGTATATATGGATATGGATATATATATATATATATTTATATATATATATGGTTATAGTTTTCCAAACTATTAATCGAATAAGGTTTATTCGATAACTTTAACTTTATTTTATTATTGAATATTATTTCGAATATTATTCGAAGGCGTATGACTCCTTTTATTTTATTAATGAATATTATTTTGAATATTCATTCGAGGACTTATGACTCCTTTATTTTATTATTGAATATTATTTTGAATATTCATTCGAGGGCTTATGACTCAGTTTATATTATTTAATGAATATTATTTGAATATTCATTTGAGGATCTATGCCTCCGATTATTTGCTGAAATATATTCTTTATTTTATTTAAGAATAAGGTGTTAATAATCAAACTTATTTTCGATTATTCAAATAAAGATAATACTTTCATATAAGTATATCTTTGGTTATTTAATACTCGTTTCAAGTATAAGTTTTAATACTTCTACTTCAATTATTTTTATAAAGATTATTCTTTATGGGAATATTATTTAAATAATAATATTCAGATATTTTCTAATATCTGGGGACTGATTTACTTCATTAAATCAGTTTTACTCCAAACACTCTTTAAAGTGTTTTCGAGTCTTTAAAATGATTTTTAAAAGTTAGAGCGGATCCCAAAACTCATTTTTATATTTAAGATCCTCCTTTCGAAGGGGATTTAAATACTCGCTCAAAACCTGAGGGATCCGGCTCTGTGGTGTGTTTTATATTCGCAACAAGGTTGCTGTTTTGATAAATGAATTGATTACTTACCCAACACTCGGGAAGTAAAATTCTTGGAACAAGTTAATCCATTAACAGGCATCGCCTGGGAAATATCGGTGAGTTCTCCTTTCCAAATAGATACGACTTCTTGGTGGAGCCGTATCAACAAGTTTCTACTTGGGGAAAGTAGGGACGAGCTTTACGTTTCAGAGTCATGGATTTCATCTGAACTAGGAGTGGCGTAAGTGGCCGAGTAGCGCCGGCCCAGCCTTATTATATTGGCCCAAATGGCCTGGAAGTTCCGCTAAGGCGGTCCATTCCTTAGGAGTTCAGTGTTCGGTTGACAAGTAAATCCGACAGGTTCTCCTCTACATGTAGAAAATGGTGGGGTTGAACTACTACGACTGATCATCGTAAGTGGTCTTCCTGGCGCGGCAAACTCCCGTAATGAGTTCATCATCCAATTGGATATTTCTGCAACACTACCCAGAGCACTTCGATAGAAAGGCTACGGTTGGGCGATTGTTGAGTGTTGGCAGGGTCAAGTTTTCAAAATGATGTTTGCATCAAATGAAGTATCTCATAACTTCATTTTATTTTGATGATATTTTAAAGGTTGAATCTATTCAAGTATTATCTTGTAGTCTCATCTATGTGATGAACTTTTGAACTAATTATAACTTGAACGGTGGTAGTTCAAGTAGTATTTGGAAAGGATATAAGTATATTGGAGTATCTTGTAACTTCATCTTTTAAACTTATATCTAGTAAATGATTATCTTATGCATGGCAAAGATTTTCAGAAAAACGTTAAGACAAGGTTAGATATATGAGATCACCTTGCAACGATATTTTTTATACAGTTATACACTGGGACTTTGTGTATATTATGCATGGAAGAGGACTTCCAATATTTTGAAAAAGTATATATGTATATATACTGAATATTTTGCGACTTCATCGCATTAAGATATCAAACTTGGTTCATTTCTTTTGACCAAGACTTTCATGAGTATTATGAGTAGGCTCATATATTGTTAATCATTATACATATTATTTTGGTGGGCTTGATGCTCACCCTTGCTTTCTTCTTTCATCACACAACATCAGATAGATAAGATGAACAGGACCAAGCTCCCAATTCGCAAGCGGATAGGAAACGTTCCGCAGCTTTCTGGAAGCGTTCAGGCCGCTGTAGCTGAGGTAGAAATTACCAATAGGCTAAGTTTTCAACTAGTAATGTACCAGACTTATGTATATTATGAATTGTAATAATGGCAAAGAAATGTAAATTTATTCAGAAACCTTTTTAAGGTGTATTGACTTAATTGTGGATTCAAAGACTTGTACTTATTTAAATTTCATCTCTGAGACTATAACGGGTTGTGGTGTGTGTTAGTGTGGGGTCACAGCATAAGGTTATTATTATTAATTAAGTGAAGTGATATTGTGGAAAGAAAGACCGTGACGACCCGGATCCCCGACCCCGGATCTGGGGGTGTTACAGAAATGGTATCAGAGCTAAGCGTTATAAACCTCAGAGATGATGGGACGTTAAGATAATAAGTTCACTAAGATAATAAGAACTCTTGCCAAGTTCATAGTCGGGCTACCTAACGTAGTACTGACAGTTAAAACCCTTATGGGAACCCTTATAAATATCGTGATAGGAGCGTAGTTCGTTATCGTATATGGTAGCGGGACTCCGAACCCTGAGGTTGAGGAGCAACATCGCGATGATATTTTATTACTAATTGGAGATCGGATTGTGGATCCGATAGAGTGTCCTAATGCAGGACCGGATGATGTTGATATTGAGGATTTAGCGGTTGAGGATGTTGTCCTAGAAGGGATAGTTGTTGAGGAGGATTCCATGGAGGATCCTGACAGGATTGGATAAAGGACCACTGATGAATTGATGACCATGGTTTGGTCAACTACCAGAGGTAGGATTGGCCGGTCACTACCGGAGGTTCGTTCAAGTTGTAAAGATAGTAGCCCCTTTAACGCGGCTTACTCGTAAGACTGAGAAGTTCGAATGGACAGAGAAATGCGAGAACAGCTTTCAAGAACTGAAGCAGAGGTTGGTGATGGCCCTTATGCTGGCGTTGCCGGATGGAAAAAAGAGATTTTGTGAAGTATAGTGACGCTTTGCACAAGGGCTTAGGGTGCGTGCTTATGCAGCACGGTAAGGTAATCGCGTACATGTCAAGACAATTAAGGTAATATGAAATTCGATATCCCCGCTCATGAGCTTAGGCTCGTGGCAATAGTTTTACCCTAAGGATTGGAGGCACTACTTGTATGAGAGAAGTGCGAGAATTACCTAAGCCATAAGTGCTCTAGTACATTTTCACGTAGAAAGAGCTCAACATATGCCAGAGGAGGCAGTTAGAGCTAATCAAGAATAATGATTGGGAGATTCTTTATCATTCGGGGAAAGCCAATATGGTGGCTGATGCCCTTAGTAAAAAGGAGAGACTCAAGATGATAATGTCTTTTGGAGAGTTTATAAGGGATTTTGAGAAAATGGAAATAGAAGTGAAGGTAACCGGAGCCGGTACCAAAAAGCTGTTTGAGATTGCAATACAGCCCGAATTATTGGAAAAGATCATATTGTGCCAGAAAAAGTTATGAATGAAGGCAGGGAGCCAACAATTAGATAAAAGATTAATATCGAGAAAGATGATAAGGGAATAATGAGGTATTCCTATAGAACTTGGGTTCCGAAAGTTCAAGAGCGTAAGGATGAGAACTTAGATGAGAGCCATAGTTTGAGGAATAAGATTTAGAGCAAACCCTGAACGTGATAGTCAGGGAGGTCGCCATCAAGATAGAAGGAACCCATGACATAATGGAGTGGAAAATGAGGATTTTAAATTAAAAGATGACCCCAATTATGGGGAATAGGATGAAATATTTCATACTAAGGAAACAGAAAGTCGAGTAAGGAAAGGAGACCCGAGACGGTACTCCTATACGGCAATTCATGGACCTGCCTAAAAAGAACTTAGACTATTATCCCTAACCACCACCTTGAGGAAATAATGCGGTAGGAAATTCTTTCAGGACCTTTAAATCGCTAAGCTCTCGGAGTTCCAAGGAACAAGCTGACCCAGTCGAGGCAAGAGACTGTTTTTATCACTTACCCTCCTAAGAGAGAGACCACCCGCCGGTGAAAGGCCAAGGAAGGCACGAAGCAAGAGATTATAATAAACTGATTTAAGTTCAGTCAATTGTTCGAGAAAGTAATTCCCAAGGTTATGGAGATAGCGTAAAAGCTTTAGAGCCAGAACAAAGGCAGACGAGTATGATGAATTAGGAATCTAAGTTGTAAAAGTTATCAAGATTCGTTCTGAGGACACGAATCCAGAATGACGGGATGTTTGAAATCAATGCTTATGTTGTGTTGGTTCATGAAATAATGATAAGAGAAAGGAAAATAAAAAGAAATTGAAGTGGAAAGGAATATAAAGGCAATAGAGTTTGAGGAATGATAAAGGAATTGGGTATGAGGAAACCCTAAAGACTCGTAGCAATAGAAATAGAAAAGTATATAATCGTCAGGATGAGGGTGATTCACCATGAGTTAAAATTGCTGGGTGAAGGCATAAGAGATACATATATTTTATCCCTAGTAAGTTGGGAGGATTCAAGGAAACCTTGAGATAGTTCGAAGGATAAATAATAAGACGCGGATAGACTAAGGAGACAAGAAAGTAAGAAGGTAGGAAAATTGGATGAAGGAAGTAACCTTCAAGAATGTGAAGTGTAAGACCGGTGGCTTGATACCCAGGAAGGGAGACGCCAGGTATGAAAGATATCCCAACATTGAGATGACTGTTGAGATAAACAACAAAAGTAAATAAGGAATTATTAAGAAGAGGTTCACGTTGAACATGACCAATATCTTCCAGAACATCCATGTTATCATTACCAAATCAGGAAAGAAAAGCGGATGACCATTGTTATCTTTTGGAGGCCATATGGATTGACCTCAATTTGAATAAGGATGCTATTATGAAGTTAGGTATAGACTATCGAGGTGGGAATGATGAATAAGATAATCTATCAAGGATATATGACTTGATTTATCCATGGAAGGATGCATGTACCTTTTTAAAAGGTGGAATTAAGAATAGAACATCGGTAACTTAAAATGAATCCTAGGGGAATGCATAAAGGTTGGCATTTCACCCTTAATAGGGACAGTATGAGTTTTGACAGGATGAATTGGAAAGGATTAAGGTAATAACAACCTTTAAGAATCAGTGGAGAATTTTTTTCAGAAGTATATAGACAATGGTTCTAGTAGTAGTAAATGGTATTTTGATATGCCCTGTATCTAAGGAATACAGGAGGAACGATTCAAGGATAACCCTAGAGGTTTTATAAGGAAAAAGGTAATATTCAAAATTCTCAAGAATAGAAATGTTGATAAAGGAAATATGACATAATTATAATGATGCCAAGTGGGGCACGTGTTAAACCACGAGAAAGTATGGATCGAACCAGTAAAGGTCGAAATTATTCAGGGCAATTAGGACCTAAGACAAAAGATGTTCTAAGTACGATCGAGAGTCAGTCGCGACAGTGATTAACCTCTAAAGACTGAGGCAATAACTTATGGAAAAATGGTGATTTTTTTTTACTCATCAGATTTTAAGGAAAGCATTTTCACTCAAGCAGTGATCGGAAATAAGGTAGAAAATTTATTTGGAGGTGGTTAAAATAACATTGACTGTAAGGAAATTTTACTATCAGGAAAGGCCAAAGAGGTGGCCGACACTTTAAAGGTAAGAGGATAATTATAGGCGCGTGTGCCAAAAGAATACAGTGATGATGGTTAAAAATGTGAAAGTTAAATTATGGTTTGGAAGATTGACATTCCTTCTGATGACTGTGCAATATCCAACCGTAATAGTAGTTGGTAAAAGTTTAATTCGTGTAATCGCCATGAACGGGCTATCTATCTTAGGAGGTCCTATCTTGGGATAAGCCAGGACCATGTTTCCAAAAGGACTAGATGAACCTTTGAGTTAAGTCTTCTATTTAAGGAATATGATTAAAAATGGTATTAACCTGCTATCGTTGCTTTGATTGAAACTCTTCTGCACTTTTATCTGCTTCATGTCATGAAGGTACGTCAGAGTTTGGAGTGTTCTTCATGAATTGTGATTGGTGGTTATGTTAACTCCTTAGGAGAATTAGATACGAGATGTATGGACTCCGTATGGTTAGTTATTAAGATTTCATGGAAAATGAATGACTATAGTGGGTCAGTGGTGGACCATAGTAAGGCAGCAATAATTCTGCGAGTAGTGAGCTGATTACAACCATGAGAGTTGTATTGGAATGGGTGTTGAGATTGAGTACCACTAATCGGGTCGTGGTAGTGTATAAGTTATCATTGATAGACTAATTAAGTAGAGTATCTACCTAGTGAATAATTATTCTTTCTTATCAATAGAGAGTCGTATTATTATACGAGGAAGGTTGCGGTGCGAGCATAGAATCCTAGTAACGGTGATATATAGAATGAGATCCCAAATTCGATTTTCGATGTCGAGGGAGTTTCAAAGGTAATTGTGTATAAGCTCGAGGAAGAGCATGGGTCCATAGAATGATGGACGGGATAGCGAAAATATTTAGGCACGTGAAATGCGATGCTATAATACTTGATGTTGATATAAATACATATATGTTTTGTTCTTCTATGATAAACCTCTATAGTTCAGAGGTAGGTTCCAAGCCAGATATTTTGTGGCAGTATATTTTTTCATATATACAATTCTCTTCAGTTCGTTCTTTTCTCTTCTTTTCATTTCATGTAAGCTGAGAAGAACAACCCTTCCAAAAGGGGAGGTATTGCCGAATGACTATCTATCTGTGTGATAGAAGCCGAGTAGGATACCAGCTATTGTTTAATTGCTTGCCAAGTACTAAAGGCTGGCCACCTTCTGTACTAACTATGCGATATAACAAGTGTTCATGATCATAGTGATCTCTCAACAAATTCCTTTACTTCTATTTGATTGATCAAATTTTGGAAAATAGAAACAACTGAAAAAGGAGTAATAAAGTGGTGGTAGTATGCGGAATGGGAACACATTCGTGATACTAAGGTTGACGTGGTTATTAAAAGGTTATAGAACGCTAACGAGCAAAAGTATAACCAGTATAATATTAGGAACGGAAGGTAGTAGCGATTACGAACTGGAAAAGAATGGGTATTGAGAAGCAGAAGCTCTAATGCTAAAAGCAATAATGAGAGTCTGTGCAATAGACTTGAAAGAATTTGGAATGATCACTAAATTCGGATTGAGTTATCTTACGACAATAGATCATATGTCATTATCGAGATGTCGCCTTATGAGATCCTTGAGGGAAGACAATGTCGATCTCCCTTATGTTAGGATGAAGTTGTAGAGCGCAAGATGCTCGGACCCGCAGTAGTCCAAAGGACCAAGGATATGATAGATCTAATCAGAGGACGGCTGGTAGTAGCCCAAGATGGACATGATAAGTATGTTGATTTGACACGAAAGGATAAAGAGTATGAAATAGGGGACCTAGTAATGTTATAGGTATCCCTTGGAAAGGATTGATGAGGTTCGGAAAGAAAGGAAAACTAAGTCTACAATTTGTTGGACCCTTGGATATATTAAGACGTTTGGGAAGTTAGCATATGAGCTAGCCCTAACCCCGAACATGTAGCAGGTCGTAACGTGTTTCATGTATCAATGTTAAGGAAGTGTAATTCAGATGCCAGATAAATAGAGGCATATGAGCGCATAGATATGCAACCCGACGTAACCTATATGGAGCAACCAGAAAGGGTTATAGATCGAAAAGGGACAAGTGCTTAGGAGAAGGGTTATCAAACTAGTCAGAGTTTGATGGTAGAACCACAATGTGGGAAAATTGACTTGAGAGTTAGAAAGTGCAATACTAAGAAAGTATCCCTATTCATTTCTATCTGATTCCGGGACGGAATCCTTTTAAGGAGGGGAGACTGTAATAACCCCAATTTTTAGAAAATTTTTGAAACCCTTATGAATAGTGTTTTTGCTGAATGAGAAAACTTTTCATGCCACACTATGTAGGGGTTCTGATATGGATATTCTGAGATTTTATTAGTACTTTATATGGGATATAAGTGTATGTAAAGATCGTCAGAATCCAAATCCGAACACTTTGATTTTTCCCGGAAATCCACTAGATACGGAGAGAATTGAGTATAAGGTAACAGGATAAAAAGGATTTAAATTAAAGGATTATAGGAGAGGATCATAAAAGGAATATAATATATTGAGAAAGGTTAAGGGAACCTAAGTAATAAGATCCCGGGTATGATCCCTCAAACGATAAACGAAAACGAAAGTTAAGCGAACCGTATAACAGATCAGCGGTCATTAGGCAAACAATTAGGAAGTTAAGCAAAGGGATTAGAGGAAGTGATGTCACCCAACCAATGAGAAGAGGACAAGGAAGGGAGGATGACATAGCAATGTGATGTAAGCATGACATAGGGAAGGAGGAGGTGTGGTTGGTTTATAACCACACAAATATAAGGTTATTAAGGTAATTAACCAAAAACAAAACAAAAAACAACCAAGCTAAGCCAAACAAATCAAAAAACACAAAATCATTTCATTCTCATCATCTTGCTCTCGGCTTTTCATCTTTTTCAAGGGCAAGAATTTCAAAAATCAAGTTCCAAGCATTGTTAAATCACAAGGTAATTATCTAAGCTTCCTTGTACATAAATATGGATATGCTATAAGTTTAAGCTCCTAATTCCTTCACAATCTCTTCCAATAAATCAAGGAAGAAGATGGTGAATAGTAACCTTCAAGAAATAACTTTAGTTTTCTTGAATTTTTATGAAAGATTAAGGTTATACAAGCAAGGATCAAGGTTCTTTTAGGCATTCAAAGCTCTTGGGTTGTGTTAGGAAGCTTCAAGGAGGTATAAACAACTTTCACCTTTAACTTATAGTTTGAACTTTGAGTTTTGATGAGTTCATGGATGGATTAATGTATATATAGAAATATCCATGTATGTATAGCAAGATCCATGTATGTTAGATAGTTTGGTTGGATTTGTGGTGATTTTGGATATGAATCTTGGTTAATGGTTAATGAATCTTAAGTTATGGTTAGTAGATCATGTTTGCGGTTGAATAAGTTGGAAAACCTTGAGATTATGGACTGACTTTGCCTTGATATAAGTTGTGTTTGATGTATTGATGATGGTTGGGTGGTTTGTAGTGAATTGGTAAAGAATTGGAGTGGTATAAATATTGGTAATCGCGTAAACATAGCCGTCGTAACGTCCGATTTTCTTTAGACTGTTTTGTGCATAACATTAGGACCCGAGGACCCCCTGCTAGATTATGACCACTTCCATGTTTAGATAGCTCATGTTACGAGCTTCGTTTTGATATGTAGTTCGTTCGATTCCGATGCACGGTTTAGGAGAAACGACCGTTTTAAGTAACGGCGTTTCGCGAACGAAACTTTTCCCCTCGCCTTACTTTGAAACATAGGTTAAAGACCATAAAGGGTTAATTAATGTATGAAACATTTATGGTAAGTGTGTTAGGCAGTTGGTAAGACACTCGCGAAGGAATCGCATTAAAACTCGTAAAGGTTAAATTATTAAAAATGGTGGAGCCGAGGGTACTCGAGTGACTTAAGAGAATCAGTAAGCGCAGAATAAGCGTTAGAGTCTAAGTTAGTTAAAGTATAGATTTACAAGTGACTTTGGTTTAATTCCAACTTACTTGTTGCTTATAGGTTACCAGACTCGTCCCGAGCCATTCGTAACCCCCAGTCGCTCAGGCAAGTTTTCTACCCGTTATACTGTTGTTGTGATGTATATATGTATATGCATTATCTTGTGATAGATGCATGTTGGTTAATTAGCAAATTTTGCGATATATTGAAGCATGCTGATATGAAATATATATGCATGCCTGTTTCATATTCTTTCCATATATAATTGTTGATTAAGTTGATAATACCTATGCTAGAGGATAGCGGTAATTTGCATATACCCTTAGTACAGGGACCCAAAGGTGAAAATATTTTCTAAAACCGGGAGTCGAGGATCCCGAGTAGATTTTGTATATATGGATATGGATATATATATATATATATTTATATATATATATGGTTATAGTTTTCCAAACTATTAATCGAATAAGGTTTATTCGATAACTTTAACTTTATTTTATTATTGAATATTATTTCGAATATTATTCGAAGGCGTATGACTCCTTTTATTTTATTAATGAATATTATTTTGAATATTCATTCGAGGACTTATGACTCCTTTATTTTATTATTGAATATTATTTTGAATATTCATTCGAGGGCTTATGACTCAGTTTATATTATTTAATGAATATTATTTGAATATTCATTTGAGGATCTATGCCTCCGATTATTTGCTGAAATATATTCTTTATTTTATTTAAGAATAAGGTGTTAATAATCAAACTTATTTTCGATTATTCAAATAAAGATAATACTTTCATATAAGTATATCTTTGGTTATTTAATACTCGTTTCAAGTATAAGTTTTAATACTTCTACTTCAATTATTTTTATAAAGATTATTCTTTATGGGAATATTATTTAAATAATAATATTCAGATATTTTCTAATATCTGGGGACCGATTTACTTCATTAAATCAGTTTTATTCCAAACACTCTTTAAAGTGTTTTCGAGTCTTTAAAATGATTTTTAAAAGTTAGAGCGGATCCCAAAACTCATTTTTATATTTAAGATCCTCCTTTCGAAGGGGATTTAAATACTCGCTCAAAACCTGAGGGATCCGGCTCTGTGGTGTGTTTTATATTCGCAACAAGGTTGCTGTTTTGATAAATGAATTGATTACTTACCCAATACTCGTGAAGTAAAATTCTTGGAACAAGTTAATCCATTAACAGGCATCGCCTGGGAAATATCGGTGAGTTCTCCTTTCCAAATAGATACGACTTCTTGGTGGAGCCGTATCAACAAGTTTCTACTTGGGGAAAGTAGGGACGAGCTTTACGTTTCAGAGTCATGGATTTCATCTGAACTAGGAGTGGCGTAAGTGGCCGAGTAGCGCCGGCCCAGCCTTATTATATTGGCCCAAATGGCCTGGAAGTTCCGCTAAGGCGGTCCATTCCTTAGGAGTTCAGTGTTCGGTTGACAAGTAAATCCGACAGGTTCTCCTCTACATGTAGAAAATGGTGGGGTTGAACTACTACGACTGATCATCGTAAGTGGTCTTCCTGGCGCGGCAAACTCCCGTAATGAGTTCATCATCCAATTGGATATTTCTGCAACACTACCCAGAGCACTTCGATAGAAAGGCTACGGTTGGGCGATTGTTGAGTGTTGGCAGGGTCAAGTTTTCAAAATGATGTTTGCATCAAATGAAGTATCTCATAACTTCATTTTATTTTGATGATATTTTAAAGGTTGAATCTATTCAAGTATTATCTTGTAGTCTCATCTATGTGATGAACTTTTGAACTAATTATAACTTGAACGGTGGTAGTTCAAGTAGTATTTGGAAAGGATATAAGTATATTGGAGTATCTTGTAACTTCATCTTTTAAACTTATATCTAGTAAATGATTATCTTATGCATGGCAAAGATTTTTAGAAAAATGTTAAGACAAGGTTAGATATATGAGATCACCTTGCAACGATATTTTTTATACAGTTATACACCGGGACTTTGTGTATATTATGCATGGAAGAGGACTTCCAATATTTTGAAAAAGTATATATGTATATATACTGAATATTTTGCGACTTCATCGCATTAAGATATCAAACTTGGTTCATTTCTTTTGACCAAGACTTTCATGAGTATTATGAGTAGGCTCATATATTGTTAATCATTATACATATTATTTTGGTGGGCTTGATGCTCACCCTTGCTTTCTTCTTTCATCACACAACATCAGATAGATAAGATGAACATGACCAAGCTCCCAATTCGCAAGCGGATAGGAAACGTTCCGCAGCTTTCTGGAAGCGTTCAGGCCGCTGTAGCTGAGGTAGAAATTACCAATAGGCTAAGTTTTCAACTAGTAATGTACCAGACTTATGTATATTATGAATTGTAATAATGGCAAAGAAATGTAAATTTATTCAGAAACCTTTTTAAGGTGTATTGACTTAATTGTGGATTCAAAGACTTGTACTTATTTAAATTTCATCTCTGAGACTATAACGGGTTGTGGTGTGTGTTAGTGTGGGGTCACAGCATAAGGTTATTATTATTAATTAAGTGAAGTGATATTGTGGAAAGAAAGACCGTGACGACCCGGATCCCCGACCCCGGATCTGGGGGTGTTACAATATACATAGATTCCATTCTGGATTTCATGGCACTATGCCATTTCTCTGAGTCAACACTACTCATAGCCTCATTATAGGTCACAGGGTCATCATCATCAATGATAGACAACTCATTGTCATTCTCAATGACAAGGCCATATTACCTCTCAGGTTGGAGAGACACTCTCCCTGATCTATGAATGGGTTGTTCCATAAAAGGTTGTTCAGTCAGAACAGGTGTTTCCACTTGATCCGTAGTAGTTTGTGCTTCTTGAACTTCATCAAGTTTAATTTTGCTCCCACTGTTTCCTTCAAGGATAAACTCCTTTTCCAAGAAGGTAGCATGTCTGGAGACAAACACCCGATGATCGGTGTAAAAGTAATACCCTAAAGTCTCGTTAGGATATCCCACAAAACTACATTTTACGGATCGATATTCCAGCTTATCTGGGTCAACTTACTTGACATAAGCTGGACATCCCCAAATCTTAACGTGTTTAAGAATCGGTTTCCTTTCTTTCCATATCTCATACGGAGTTTGAGGAACAGATTTTGGAAGGCACCTTATTCAGTAAATATGCTGAGGTTTCCAATGCATAACCCCATAGGAATACTGGAAGATTTGCATAGCTCATCATGGACCGAACTATGTCTAACAAAGTTCGATTTCTCCTTTCAGATACCAATCTGGAGGAGTCCACTGGGAGACTATACCATTTACTTTGAGATAATCTAGAAACACTCCATTAAAGTATTCACCACCTCGATCTAATCGAAGAATTATAATACTATGTTTGGTTTGTTTCTCCACTTCATACTTATACTCTTTGAACTTTTCAAAGGCTTTAGACTTGTGTTTCATCAAACACATATCCGAATCTAGATCTATCATCTATGAAAGTAATGAAGTATGAAAATCCACCCATGGCTTGCGTAGACATTGGTCCACATACATCTGCGTGTACCTTTCCCAGCAAATTTGCAGTCCTCTCTCCATGTCTACTAAATGGAGACTGCAGTGCCACTATAAAGTGAGATTTTCATCATCCCTTTTCTTTTATTAGTTTGTTCAATCTGAAGTAAATTATGTCACATTTATACAGACCATTATTTAAAGTACCACATCCATAAAGAATATTATCTCTAAGAATAGAACATTCATTATTCTCAATAATAAATGAAAATCCAGCCAAGTCTAACATGGGAATAATATTCCTCACAATCGAGGGAACAAAATAACAATTATTTAAAATAATAGTCTTGCCCGTAGGCATATGAAATGAAATGATTCTACATCTTCAGCAGCAACTCTTGCTCCATTTCCCATCAGTAGAATCACCTTCTCTTCCTCAAGAATCCTACTTCTCCTTGGTCCCTGCAACAAATTGCAGATATGAGAACCACAGGCGGTATCTAATACCCAAGTAGAAATTTGATTTAATGACATATTCACTTCTATCATGAACATACCTGAATCAGAAGTGGTAGTCTCACTACCCTTCTTCTTCTTCAATTCTGCAAGGTAAACCTTGCAGTTCCTCTTCCAGTGCCCCACCTTGTTACAGTGAAAGCAAACAACTTTGCTCTTGGGGTCTTCAGCTTTTGGTGGAACCGGCATTTTCTCACCTACTTTCTTCTTCTTGGAAGGGTTCCTCTTCCTTTTCTTAGGATTGGAACCTTCACCAATTAGAAGAACAGAACTCTTCTTAGGGGTGAAATTCGATTCCGCAGTCTTCAACATGTTGTGGAGTTCAGGCAGGCTGACATCCAACTTATTCATGTGAAAGTTCACAACAAACTGCGAGAACGAACTCGGAAGCGATTGCAAGACCAAGTCTTGGCTCAGCTCCCCATCCATGGCAAAACCAAGTTGTCCAAGACGTTCAATCAAATTGATCATCTTAAGTACATGGTCATTCACAGATGATCCCTCAGACGTCCTACAACCGAACAGCTCCTTCGATATCTCATATCGAGCTGTCCTCCCCGCCACATCATATAACTCTTGTAGATGTATGAGGATAGTGTGAGCATCCATATGCTCATGTTGCTTCTGTAGCTCAATGTTCATGGAAGCTAGCATGATGCATTGAGCAACATTTGTATCATCTATCCACTTGCGATACACAACATGTTCATCATTATGTGCATCACTAGCAGGTTCAGTAGGCTTAGGTGAGTCAATCACGTATTCCAACTTCTCAATCCTGAGAACAATTCTCAAGTTTCGAAGCCAGTCAGCATAATTAGGACCAGTCAATTTGTGAGCATCTAGTATGCTCCTGAGTGATAGTGCAGAAGACATAACGTACAAAGTAAATCTGTAAATGATAAACACATAACAACACTTAGCAAATATTCGATTTCATTTCAAAACACTATATGAATCGGGTCTTTATTCATAAGTGGCTCCCACTAGTTTATCTAATTTATTCAACCCCCTACGTGAAAAATTAAGCATTCATAATGCTAGTGGGAATAGGGATCCTACATTCCATTACACAACCCCGGCTGTGGCACGAAACGCCATGTAATGTTCAATAGGCAGACAACTCTTGTCAATTATATATAATGTTATTCCCTAATCAAACTTTAGCCTCTTGAATAATTGAGTATCGGCTGTAGCACGATAAACTCAATATTCTAAGTCAAGTCTAACCCAACATTCCGTACAGTTGAATCAGTCCCCGAAGGCCCACGGCTGTAGCACGTACCGACCTTTAGATTCTTATTCAATGTACACATCTCTATGTAATAGACAAGTATTTCTTATTTTGAAATCAAAGCCCTCGGCTGTAGCACGAACCGACAATGATTCAAAAATAAGAACTACTTTCTATCATGTTGGAAGGCTATGACCGACACAAGCCCGTTGTGTCATTGGCCAATTACTACTTGATATTATTTAATTTTAGAGGGATTATATTACGTTACAATCATAATCATATTATAAAGAGATTCTTCCTTTTAAATTAAATATTTCAAATCAATAATCAATAATCAGATGATTCCCAGATCGGGTGGAGCATTGTCAAGAGGCGTCACTTAATAACCCTTTCTTACAGATAGAAATCTGTTGTTGACAGAATCATCCTTTCTCTCATATTTAAAATTCATATTCAATTACGTGTTTCACAAACACAAGAATCTCATGATTGTATTCATAATATTGTTATTAAGGTTATGAAACAATTTCACTATACTAGGTTGTCTAACATACGCTTTATGTTCATTTAAGTTCACCTAAATCTATCATCGCATGATAAACTAAGCATATATCACATATATCAACATGAATAAACATCAAGATAGGCATGTTATATCATCTAGCACATTAGTCTAAGCATTATACATCTCTATGTATCACATGAAGCATTTAAAAGCAATTAAAACAGTCAAAAACAGCTTTAAAACACTTCATGGAAATATAAACAGTTCAAAACTTTTATATAAACTATAATTGATCACTCCATTAGATCCGTCTTGAAAAACGAATCCAACGGTATATTGCACGCCTAAAACGGAGTTACGAAACTCCCAAAAAATCAATTTTAATATGGACAGTCGGGCTGTAACGCATTACAGAAACGCGTTACAAGCCATGTAACGCATTCCGGTGATGCGTTATAGCCCTTTTAAGCCATTAAAAGGTGTAACGCATTCCGTGAATGCGCCACAGGTGTGTAACGCATTCCCGGAATGCGCGACACCCTTTTTTTTTCTCTTTTCAGCAGCAGCCGCCGCCTTTTTATTTTTCGAACTCCGTGCCGCCGTACATCTGAATTTTCTCTGTCTTTTCTTCCGTGCCAACAGCACAGTAACAGTACAGAGCAGATATATACATACATACTTACAATTCATATATATATATCTTTATTTAATTACGAATTTAATTACAAGAACTTCAAAAATTCATAATAAAAAATCTATACATCATAAAATTATAAAAAAAATACCCAGACGATCTACAACACTTGTAGAACCCAGATCAACATTCAAAATTATTCTGAGAAACGATTTCTCATCAGACAAAATTAATCCATGATATAACTTGTAAAAATTATAATTAATTCATACAAGCACATAAAATTCTGAAATTTTTACCACAGATCTATATGTATACAACCTATGCTCTGATACCATTGTTGGATTTTTAAACGCAGCAGGGGCATGGCAAAACACTTTCACACACATAAAATCCAAATAAAAGCATATAGATCATGAATAAAAATTCGAGGGATCGAATCTAACCTTTAAAATAATTCGGAGACAACGATCAGAGATCCATAGCAGTTGCTCCTCAAGTGTGAAGCACTCCACCGGTATCCACCAAGAAAACGATGTTAAGGAGGAGGAAGGAGATTGAGAGAATTGGGTTTTCCAAACTTTTTGGGTTTTGGGGTTCTCATAAAAAATAGGGTCTATAATAGTGTATTTATAGGCAAAATTTTCAGCTGAAAATTTTCCCATAAATATTATTATTATTATCCCATTTATTATTCTCATTAATAATTAAAACACCTTTTAATTATTAATCCTTTTTCTAAACACTTTAGAAATAATTCTCTCTCTTGATTTAATTTCCAAAAATTAAATCCTTAATTAATAATATTAAGAACTTTTCTTAATTAATTTATAATCAATTAAATCTCATTTAATCAATTATTAAATTTGCCAATTAATTATTTATTTCACAAATAAATAATTATTAGCCATTATTAATTAATTCCTCCACCATAAAATCATTCTCTTTTTATGGTGTGACCCTGTAGGTTCAATATTAAGCCGGTAGTAGAAATAAATAATAATAAAACTATTTTATCATTATTTATATAAATTCTCTAATTTATTAAATATGATTAATTAATTAATCACATTTATTCTACATCGTGAGGGATACTTCTCAGCATATCGCGACTATCCGGATAATATGAATTCACTGCTTAGAATACCAAGAACCTATTCAGTGAATAGTTACCGTACAATAAACTCCTTCTACCCTACAATGTCCTGATTAAATATAAGGCATGGATCTCGTGTCAAGCCTATCTAATTTAATCACTTGCTTACCATTTACTATGCGTAGTTCTATGCAAATTAGAAACTCCTTTCTAATTTCATTCACTCTGGCCAGAGATTCCTGAACTAGCATAAGTGGATCAGCCTTGAACATTCGCTTCCTTCACTGGAAGGGGTAGATCCTTTATTGATCATACACTATCTTCGTGTACAAATTCCTATACCCAGAAGAGCCCTAATAATTGTCCCTGGAGACTAAGAACTAAACCAAAGCATAGTTCAGTGTACACAAGATGACTATGATGACCTCAAGTCTAAGGATACTTGTACAACTATCACTATGTGAATAACTGCTGACACGTGAGTGAACTCCATCAGTTGTTCAGCTGTGCGAGTCATGTTCAGTGAACTTATTCTATAATAAGCAGCTACATACTAGCTATAGTGTCACCACACAAATGTCTATGAGAACAGACATCTTTCATAATGAAGCAAGCATAGTATGTACTGATCTTTGCGGATTATTAATTACCAGTTAGTAATCCTATGACCAGGAACTATTTAAGTTTAGAGTTATCATCTTTTTAGGTCTCACTATTATGATCTCATTATAATCCATTAAAAGCTTTACTCTAAACTATGGTATATCTTATTTAAACACTTAAATAGATAAAGCCCGTAATAAAAACAAAACAAGTCTTTTATTAATATCAATGAAATCAAAACAGATTACATAAAAGTTATTCCTAAATCCTCATACATGATTGGACTTAGGACATATTCCTTTCAATAGAAACTATTGTTGACTTTGTGCTGATTGAAGATATTTTAGGCACAGATGACACAACAGTTCCTGAAAGAATTGGCAAGTGAGCCAACAAATCATCTAAAAGATGATGCTCACTTGCACTAGATTTTGGCTTCCCCAACAGAGTTAAAGAAGGGGAATCAGGAATTGATGTGTTTATCATATCCACATCCAGAGAATTTGTTGGTGAGTATGGTGTTTGAGATGCTTCTATAACTAAAGATTTTGGCTGTGACTCCACATTTATTGGAGCCACATCAAGCTGAATTTGTGAAGGTGCAGTGACTGTGTCTTTAGCACCAGTTTGCACTGTGTGTGTACCCTGTGCATCCCCAGAGGTTTTTGATTTTTTCTTTCTGGCATAAGTTTGGGGTGAGCTTGTGTCCCTAACCCTCTTGGCCTATGCTTTTGGCTGAGAGCTTTGTTCAATAGCTACATCCTTTTGGGAGGATGCAGCTAGAAGTGAGCTTTTGTCCTTTTAAAACACTGCAGTTTGTTGGGAAACTGCAGTGTGGCTAGGCTGGGATTCACTCAACTCTCCAACCTTATTCTTGGGGTTTCTTTTATGTTCACCCCTTCCCTCACCTGACTTACCCTCCTTCACACTCCCCTCTTTGGCTTTTATGGATTTTTCAACTGGCATCTTTTGAGAGATACCAGAGGGGGTTTTCTTTGATTTGGATTTGGAAATAGTAGTAGGTCTGACAGCTTTGGTAGGCAAATGTTTGGTCATTGGCACAGTTACCATAGCTACTCCTGAACTCAAAGAAATTGTGGAGGTTGGAATAGTTGTAGGGATGGATGAACTTACCTCACTTACCTGAAGTGCTTGCATTACAGGAAAGTAGAACATTGGCACATCCTTGTGATGATTGGCCCTGTTCAAATCTGCAATGAGCCTTCTCTCTTGAACTCAACATTCCAGTTTGTTGTTAGGGTTCTCAAGCACAATCTCTTCACATAGGTGGTTAGCCAATAACATAAGAAATCTAGCATAATACACATTCTTACCTCTTTTAGCTAACTCACCTAATTTAAAACCTAACTCAAACAAAACAAGGTCACTGAAATTATAAAATTTATCTGTAACTAGCATGTATAGCATGTTAAGCATGGAAATATTCACTGAATCAAAATTACTGATCTTTCTCAGAGAAAACCTTTGTAATTACATCACACAAGAAACTCCACTCCTTCCTAAGACCCATTCTCCTAATATCACTCAGTTTAGAAGTAGGAAGTGCATAGTGCATGGAATTAAGCATATTGATAATATCAGTGTCATTGTGTGGTGAAGTCACATTGTTATCAGGAATTTTAAAACATGTTTTTATCACATCACTATTGATACAAAATTCTTTACCTTTGATGGTTAGAGTGAAGGTCTTATCTGTAGAGTTGTAGGTAGCAGTAGTCCACATCTCTTCAACAACTTTACAGAAGATTGTGGGTGATTCCAGCATGGCATAATTGAGCTTGCAATTCTTCACAAAGTCCATCATCTTGTGATAGTCATCCGATTGTTGAATACCCTTGTTAACTAATGCAGTGAAATTGTTCTTCTCATAAATGAACCCAGTTTGAGACATGATCTTTACTACATGTGCCATTGTTAGAGAATAAGAACTTGAAGAGAAGGAGAGTAGGTGCTTGAGAGAGAATGAAATTAGAGCAGTTGAATTTGAGAATGATAAAAGAAAAGTAATTGCAATGAAATAAGCTTTTATACTATCTCAATAATAACTGATAAAAATGATAAAGTAAAATAAAGTAACCAATAGTAATTGCCTAAAATAGCCGTTTAAAAATAAACTGTAAAAATTCCACCCATTATCCGTCGTGTAATGCTTACAAACTGTAAGTATACTCGATGGATAATGTACAGGGAATTAACGGCTGAGATTAAGACAATTCGACGGATGAGGATAAACTGTTATCCGTCGAGACATAAAATATTCCAGAAAAGTAATTGATTTTTATTAGCAAATTGTATATCGACGGATGACCAAACTCGATGGATAAGGGTCATCCGTCGAGATGTAAATTTTGACTTAGCCAAAATTTCATCCAAGACTGAAAAATCAATTAAATTTCTGGCTGCATATCAACTTGCAAAATAACTCAGATAGATTTAAGAGTAATTAAGCATACCTAACTCACTTACCAACCTTGAAAAGGTGGATTCATCCAGTGGCTTGGTAAAGATATCTGCAAGTTGCTTCTCACTTGGAACAAAATGTAGCTCCACAGTACCATTCATTACATGTTCCCTTATGAAATGGTACTTGATATCTATGTGCTTTGTCCTTGAATGTTGTACTAGGTTTTCAATGATGGCAATTGCACTTGTGTTATCACAGAAAATGGGAATCCTCTCAACTTGCAAACCATAGTCTAGCAATTGATTTCTCATCCATAAAATATGTGCACAGCAACTTCCAGCAGCAATATATTCAGCTTCAGCTGTGGAAGTAGAGACTGAATTTTGCTTTTTACTGAACCAGGACACAAGCTTGTTTCCTAGAAATTGACAGGTTCCTGTTGTACTCTTTCTATCAATTCTAAAACCTGCATAATCTACATCTGAATAACCAGTTAGATCAAAACCAGAATATCTAGGGTACCAAATACCAAGGTTTGGTGTTCCCTTGAGATATCTGAAAATTCTCTTAATAGCTATTAGGTGAGATTCTCTAGGATCAGCCTGAAATCTAGCACATAAACATGTAGCAAACATTATATCTAGCCTACTAGCTGTTAAGTACAGAAGTGAGCCAACCATGCCTCTATAACTTGAAATATCCACAGACTTTTCAGTAGTGTTTAATTCAAGCTTAGTTGCTGTGGCCATGAGAGTTTTTGCAGATGTGCAATCCATTAGATCAAACTTCTTTAAAAGATCAAAAATATATTTAGTTTGACTAATGAATATTCCATCACTAACTTGCTTAACTTGTAAACCAAGAAAGTAAGTTAGTTCTCCCATCATGCTCATTTCATACTTACTTTGCATCAATTTGGCCAACTCTTTGCAAAATTTCTCATCTGTAGAGCCAAAAATAATGTCATCTACATAAATTTGAACAAGTATACTAGAGCCATTAACATTTCTGAAAAATAAAGTTTTATCTACAGTACCTCTTGTGAAGTGATTTTCTAAAAGGAACTTTGATAAAGTGTCATACCAGGCTCTAGGTGTTTGCTTCAGTCCATAAAGTGCTTTCAAAAGATAATAGACATATTCTGGAAAATTTGGATCTTCAAAGCCAGGAGGTTGACTGACATAAACTTCTTCCTCCAAATCTCCATTCAAAAAGGCACTTTTGACATCCATTTGATAGACCTTGAAATTGGCATGGGCTGCATAGGCTAAGAAGATTCTGATGGCTTCAAGTCTTGCAACAGGAGCAAATGTTTCATCAAAATCTATTCCTTCTTGTTGACAGTAGCCATTGGCAACCAATCTAGCTTTATTCCTGACCACTATGCCATTTTCATCCATCTTGTTTCTGAATACCCACTTGGTGTCTATTGGATTCTTTCCTTTAGGCTTGGGTACCAGCTTCCACACATTATTCCTTTCAAATTGGTTTAGCTCCTCCTGCATAGCTAAAATCCAATCAGGATCCAACAAAGCTTCTTCTACCTTCTTTGGTTCTTCCTTGGAAAGAAAGCTGTTGTATAGACATTCTTCCTGAGTTGCTCTTCTTGTTTGAACTCTAGAAGAAACATCACCAATGATAAGCTCAAAGGGGTGATCTTTTGTCCATTTCCTTTGTTGAGGTAGATTAGCTCTAGATGAAGAAACCTCATTGTTGTCTTGATGTGTTATTGAGTTTTGACTATTTAAAACTCCCCCTGAGTTTGTGGATCTTTGATTTGAGAAAGGGGAACTTTCTATAGGTGATCTGTCTTGACTTCCTGCTCCTTTTGATAACCCGACGGATGGTGAATTTTGAGTACCGATGGATGAAGCAGGTTGTCTCCCGACGGATAACGCAGATTGCCTTCTGGCAGATGAAGCATTAAGCAACTCGATAGATGTTGAGTTTTGTGCTTCATTGGTGGTAGATTTATCTGCATTATCCTTAGATACATTCTCTTGATCACTTTCATCATCACTGTCATCACTAACCATCTCCACATTGTCGAATTTGAGGCTCTCATGGTAATCTCCATCTTTCAGTCCTTCAATCTTTTTATCATCAAACACAACATGTATTGATTCCATAACAATGTTGGTTCTTAGATTGTAGATTCTATATGCTTCACCAACAGCATATCCAACAAAAATTCCTTCATCTGCTTTAGCATCAAACTTCCCATTTTGATCAGTTTGATTTCTCAGAATATAGCATTTGCAACCAAAGACATGAAGAAAAGAGTTGGCTTCTTGTTCTTGAACAATTGATAGGGAGTCATGCATCTTGCTTGATTAACCAGAGAAATATTCTGAGTGTAGCATGCAGTATTTACAGCTTCAGCCCAGAAATATGTTGGCAGTTTAGATTCTTCAAGCATTGTCCTTGCAGCTTCAATAAGTGATCTGTTCTTCCTTTCCACTACTCCATTCTGTTGTGGAGTCCTTGCTGCTGAAAACTCACGCATAATCCCATTTTCCTCACAAAATGCTCTCATGACAGAATTCTTGAACTCAGTTCCATTGTCACTCCTGATTCTTCTAACCTTGAAATCAGGATGATTATTGACTTGCCTTATGTGATTGATGATGATTTCACTAGCCTCATCTTTAGACTTTAGGAAATATGTCCAGGAGAACTTTGAGAAATTATCTATAATTACTAGGCAAAATCTTTTCTTTGAGATTGACAATACATTGACTGGTCCAAATAAATCCATGTGAAGCAGTTGCAAAGGTTCTTCAATTGTTGAATCAAGTTTCTTCCTGAATGATGCTTTAATCTGCTTCCCTTTTTGGCAGGCATCAGACAGTCCATCATTTGAAAACTCCACTAGAGGAATGCCTCTAACCAGTTCTTTCTTTACCAGCTCATTCATGGTCTTGAAGTTTAAGTGGAATAGTTTCTTGTGCCATAGCCAACTTTCATCCTGACTTGCTTTACTGAGAAGACAAATTACAGACTCTGTATTGGATGAGTTGAAATCAGCTAGGTACACATTTCCTTTTCTCACTCCAGTGAGAACCACTTTGTTGCTTCTCTTATTAGTCACAACAGGTTTCTGAGTTGAAGGTTACTGAATTGCTTTTGTCACAAAGCTGACTAATACTCAACATATTGTGTTTGAGACCATCCACTAAGGCAACCTTCTCAATGATGATATTGTCCTTTGAAATTAAGCCATATCCCACAGTATAAACCTTGCTGTCATCTCCAAAAGTGATACTTGGGCCAGCTCTCTCCTTGAACTCTGTGAGCAGGGTAGAATCACCAGTCATGTGTCTTGAACAACCACTATCCAAGTACCAAATATTCTTTCTGATTCCCTGCACACATCAAAATCAAATCAAGTTGTTTTTAGGTCTTATTTCATTTGACTTAGGAATTTCAGATTCATCCTTAGTCATTTGAGTTGGACCTTTGAAACCATTCATTGCAACAGAATTATCATGCATATTATGACTAACAGGAAATGGCATGCTTGGTGTAAACATGTTATTCCAGTAAGGCATGCTAAATGGCATTTGTGGCATACTATATGCAACATAATAAGGATTAGGTGCAAATGGCATATTAGCAAACTGTGCATTCATGTTCTGTGTAGGCATTGCATTAACAGGCATGGGAGGCATGACATTCATGTTAGGAAATTGAGGCTGCACAGACATGGAAGTAGGCATGGCAGATTTGCAATTAACAGACAGATGATTTATACTACCACACTTGACACAGATTTTTCTGGGAGCATATTTATCAGGTGTGTAGTTATTGTGTTTGTTAATCCCTACTTTACCATTCCTATTGTTTTTCTCTTTAGTCTCTGTTTTTACCTCAATCTTTTCAATTCTGTCACTTAACTGTTTGATAGTCATGTGACCAACATTAGCCTTTTTCCCTTTCTTAACTTGACTTGACTCTCCTGAAACAAAGTTCTTAGAAACAGACCCATACTTCTCATTCAGCTCAACTAGTTTGGATTTACTAATGGGCTTGCTCACAGCCGACGGATGAAGATTTTCATCATTCGACAGATAACACTTTTTGTTATCCGACGGATAATCCTCATCATCCGTCAAGTCTACATCTGTTAGCAGTCCATCTACCAAATTAGGTTCTGGTTTCTCTTTGTTCTTTTTCCAGGCTTCATCACAGAAAAACTCAATTCCTTGAACTTTGGTGATTTGAGCATGGACATCCCTGGATGTTTTCCATGCTTTAATCACCTCTTGTTCACGCTCGAGCTGCTTCTTTAAAATTTCTTCCTTTTTCAAGGACTCGGTTAATTCCTCCTTGGCAATCTTACACTCAATTCTTAATTTCTCAAAATCAATAAACTGAGACTCAAGCACATTATTCCTCTCACTTAAAAACAAATTTTTTTCTTTGATTTTAGCATTTTCTTTAGTAAGAGACTTAAGTGTAACACGCAAATGATATAATTCTGTAGAGATGTCATTTATGGCATCATTACACTCAGCTTTAGATAAATGTGCAAGGTTTGTAGTAATTACCTGATTGCTTGAGGAACGTGTCTCTGTCTCATCAGACTTGGCCATTAGGGCTAGATTGACATAGCTGACATCTTCATCTTCATCCAGACCATCTGCTGCCCAGTCATTTTCTTGTGTAATAAAAGCCCTTTCCTTTTGCTTGAGTAGATCATTTTTTTTTTGCTTATAATCCACATACTCAAACTTTTTCTTACTGGAATCTGACTTCCTACACTCACTGGAAAAATGCCCTACCAAACCACATTTGAAACATTTGAATTTTGACTTATCCACCATATTTCTATTTGGCTTGGCTGCTCCAAAGTTCTTCTTGAACTTGAGCTTGGAAAATCTCCTGGAAATAAATGTTAGGTGTTCATCAATGTCCTCCATGTCATCTTGGCTCAATGAATCTTCATACTGCAAGCCCCTTGCCCTTGTTCTCATAGACCTTTGAAATTGATTCAATAGCTTCCATCTTCACTTCCTTCTCCTTTTCCAACTCAGCAACTAGTGCAATGGATCCTCCTTTCTTCTTTCCTCTCTCCATGCTTTCATCCTGCTCTATTTCAAGCTCATAGGTTTTCAGGATGCCATACAGTCTCTCCAAAGTAAACTCCTTATAATCTTGTGAGTTTTTAATGAGACTGTCATTGGTTTCCATTCCTTTGGAAGAGATCTAAGGAATTTCAGATTAGAGTCTTTAGTCTGATAGACCATTCCATGCAACTTGAGAGCATTTAGTAGTTTTTGAAACCTACTAAAAATGTCAGTGAGAGACTCACTTTCCTCATTGTGAAAATGCTCATATTGTTGAATCAAGAGCTGCATCTTATTTTCTCTAACTTGCTCAATGCCATTACATATTATCTGTATAGTATCCCAAACTTCCTTGGCAGTTTTGCAGTTGATAATGTTGTCAAACTTGTCTGCATCAATTCCATTAAACAGAATATTCATGGCCTTTTTGTCCTTCCTGACTTGTTAAATGTCAGGATCAAACCACTCATGCCTTGGCTTGGGGACTGATGGCTCGTTTCCTGTTGCAGCTCTCATTGGAACATGAGGGCCTCTTTCTATGCAGTCCACATAGGCCTCATCTTGAGAAAGCATATGAAGATGCATCTTTACCTTCCAATGATGGTAATTATCTTTATCTAGAAAAGGAATCTTAACTCCAACATCCTTCTTGTTCATCTTGCTGAATTGTTTTGATCTTTAAACTCTTTATAAGTTAAGAGCTTGCTCTGATACCAATTGTTAGTCCCTTAACAATATAGCAAGAATTACAGAAGGGGGGTTGAATGGAATTCTTGAACCTTTTTCTTAAAATAAAAATGTTCAAACTCGAATATAAATATAAGTGTATTGATTAGCACAATACGGAATAAACACTTAAGTGAACCAAAACATAAGTAATTAAAAATAAGAGTCTTTAAAAACTTTCTGGTGGATTTAAACAATTTCACCAGAGATATATATTATATCGAGAGAACTCTGTGTGCAAGAATACTCACAACTGCTTACAAATATGAACTACTGAGAATACAGAGAAATGCTAATAATTCTGCTTACAAATGTTTCTCACTTTTTGTATCTCAGATCTATGTTTCTATTTGTTACTTCTTGGTTTATATATATTACCAAGATTACAAAGTCAAAAGACAGGATCATCATTAAAACTACCGGGTCTAATGCTTTGCTACTTTGTTCTCTATTACCCAGTTAATAGGCTTCCTTATTCCATTTGCATACACTTCGACGCATGTGACCAGTTATCACTGTCAACTGATATTTGAATTCTTTATCCGTTGAGTACATGATCATCCGTCGACTTTATGATCATCCGTTGATGGCTTCATTGATCATCCGTCGACTGCTATATTGAACATCCGTTGATAGCTATTTGATCATCCGTCGATGGCTTTGTTAATCATCCGTCGGTAGCTATTTTGGCACTTGACTTCAATTCATTTATGCAGAATTACAAGACATCATCTATACACAATTAATCAACCTATTCTGCATATCTAGTTAAAGTCAACATGACTTATATGCTACTACAGAATTTATACAAAGGTGTATGCAGAAATGTGCTACAGACTCATTATTACATAAGCTACTCACTCGATGGATAATAAGTCATCATCCATCGGGACTATAATGAGTTATCCGTCGGGACTATAATTCTTATCCGTCGAGTGCTACATTATTTCACTAAGTAAAATCTACTTAGGTGTTTTGTTTATATAATCATCAAGTACACAACATATGCACAACACATCAGGTGGAGCCTTATGGGCTAAGAGCTATGATGAAGCTTATGAGTTAATTGAATTGATGGCTGCTAATGAATATCAGAACCCAACTCAGAGTCTACCTCAAGGCAAGGTAGAAGGAATTCTGGAGGTGGATACAGCTATGGCTATAGCTGCTTAACTAAAGGCGTTGTCTATGAAGATTGATTCTCTGGCTAACTATGATGTTAATCAGATAACCAGTGTTTGTGAGATGTGTGCAGGTTCGCATGCGACGGAGCAATGCGCTATATCTAGTGAATTAGCTCAGTTTGTGAGCAGCTTTCAGAGATCGCATCAATCAGTTCCAGACACTTATCATCCTGACAACTGAAATCATCCAATCTTCAGCTGGAGCAACAATCAGAATGCGATACAACAGCCGTTCCAGCAGTTTGGAAACAAGCAATTCAATCCTCCTGGTTTTCAGCAACAATTTGCACCAAGGCAACAGTTTCAGCCAATGGGAATGCAACAAAAACTTCATGGAGGTGTAGGTCAATCTTCGAATGAAAAATATGAATTGGAGGAGTTGAGGCGTATGTGCAAAAACCATGCTCTTATATGCCAAAGCTAGGTTGTTTCTATCAAGGCTCTACAGAAACAAATAGGGCAAATTGATATCGCCTTATTGAATCGACCACCAGGAACACTTCCTAGTGATATAAAAGCCAATCCAGGAAAAAGGGAAGTTAAAGAACAGGTGAACGCCATCACCTTGAGGTTTGGAAAGGTCGCAAGCCCCCAATTTTAGCAAGACGAAGAGTCTGAAATTTATGTCCATAATGCAGGTGCGTCTACACCCTTGCCAATTCCAGAAAATGAAGTTGTGGCTGAAGAAGAGGTGCTGAAGGATGCCGAGGTGGAACCAAGGAAGAAAGCTGTTATCAACACTCCTCCTGAAGGTAATATAGGGGAAAAATAGGTCTTCCCTTAAAGGTTACAGAAGCAGAAGTTGGATAAGCAATTTGTTAAGTTCTTGGAAGTTTTCAAGAAACTTCACATCAACATACCTTTCACTGAAGCTCTTGAATAGATGCCTAGCTATGCGAAGTTTATGAAAGGTATTCTCTCTCAGAAAGTGAAGCTTGATGAGTTGGAGACCGTTGCTCTAACAAAAGAGTGCAGTGTTGTGCTGCAACAGAAACTTCCTCCTAAACTTAAAGATCCAGGAAGCTTTACGATACCTTGTACCACTGGCAATCTATCTTTCAACAAGTGTTTATGTGACTTGGGAGCTAGCATCAATCTGATGACCTTGTCTATCTTCAAGAAGCTTGGTCTACCTGATCCAAAATCGAAATACATGTCATTGCAACTAGCTGATCGTTCCATCGCTTATCCACGAGGTATAGTGGAAGATGTTTTGGTCAAGGTGGATAAACTCATCTTCCCTGCTGATTTTGAAATTCTGGATTTTGAGGAAGATAAGAAGATTCTCATCATCTTGGGAAGACCATTCTTGGCTACAGGACGAACTATGATCGATGTGCAAAAAGGAGAGCTTATGATGAAGGTTCAAGATCAGAAGGTCAATTTTAATGTGTTCAAGGCAATAAAGTTACACACAGCTAAAGAGGAGTGCTTTAAAGTAGAGTGGGTCGACTCTGTAGTGAATTCGGAACTTGAGAAATTGCCAAAGTCAAATATGTTGTGAATATGTTGTGAACTTGATGATTTCATTAACAAAACACCTTAGTAGATTTAGCTTAGTGAAAAATGTAACACTCGACGGATAAGGAATATAGTCCCGACGGATGACTCAATACAGTCCCGACGGATGATGATTTGTTATCCATCGAGTGAGTAGCTTATGTAATAATAAGTCATGAAGCACATTTCTGTAAACACCTTTGTTTGGATTCTGTAGTAGCATATAAGTCATGTTGACTTTAATTAGATATACAGAATAGGTTAATTAATTGTACATAGATGATGTCTTGTAATTCTGTATAAATGAAATGAAGTCAAGTGCCAAATAGCTACCCGACGGATGATCAACAAAGCTACCCGACGGATGATCAACAAGGCAACCCGAAGGATGATCATGTACCTGACGGATAATCAATTCAAACATCTGTTGACAATGACAATACAGTCACATGCGTTGAGTGTATGCAAAAGGAATGCGGAAGCCTATTTAACTGGGTTTTTGAGAACAAAGAAGCATTGCCATTTCCATGCTATTATGAAGATATTCAAAGATGCTGGAACAGAGTAATGAAGTAGCATAGTATTAGACTTGATAGGGTTTTGTTTTATTATCTTTTCTTATTACTGTGTAATCTTGGTTATATATAAACCAAGAGTAGCAATTAGAACAATAAGAAGACTAAGCAAGAAAATTCTCAGAGAAACATTTGTAAGCTGTATCCTTAGCATTTCTCTGTTAACAATTGGTATCAGAGCAAGCTCTTGAAGAACAAAGAGTTTAAAGATCACAACAAACAGCAAGATGAATAAGAAGGATGTTGGAGTCAAGATTCCATTTCTGGACAAAGATAATTACCATCACTCGAAGGTAAAGATGCATCTTCATTTACTTTCTCAAGATGAGGCCTATGTAGATTGTATAGAGAGAGGCCCTCATGTACCAATGAGAGCTGCAACTGGAAATAAGCCATCAGTTCCCAAGCCAAGGCATGAATGGTCAGATCCTGATATTGAACAAGTCAGGAAGGACAAGAAGGCCATGAATATTCTGTTGAGTTGATGGTGACATGTTTGACAACATCATTAATTGCAAAAATGCCAAGGAAGTTTGGGATACTATTCATATTATATATGATGGCACTGAACAAGTTAGAGAAAACAAGATGCAACTACTAATTCAGCAATATGAGCATTTCCATTTTGAAGAAGGTGAAACTCTCACTGATATCTTTAGTAGATTTCAAAAGCTATTAAATGCTCTAAAGCTGCATGGAAGAGTCTACCAAACCAAATATTCTAACCTCAAATTTCTTAGATCCCTACCAAAGGAATGGAAATCAATGACAGTCTCCTTGAGAAACTCACAAGAATACAAAGAGTTTACATTAGAGAGACTGTATGGCATTCTAAAGACTTATGAGCTTGAAATAGAGCAAGATGAAAGAATGGAGAAAGGGAGAAAGAAAGGAGGGTCCATTGCACTGGTTGCTGAGTTAGAGAAAGAGAAGGAGATGAAGATAGAAGCTGTTGAGTCAACTTCAAAGGTCTGTGAAAACAAGGGCAAGGGGATGGTAGCAGAAAATGAAGATTCTTTGAGCCAAGATGATATGGATGACATTGATGAACATCTAGCATTTCTTTCCAGAAGATTTGCCAAGTTCAAGTTCAAGAAGAACTTTGGAGCAACTAAGCCAAATAGAAACATGATGGATAAATCAAAATTCAAATGTTTCAAATGTGGCTTAGCAGAGCACTTTGCCAGTGAGTGTAGAAAGTCAGATTCCAGCAAGAAGAAGTTTGAGCCTGTGGACTATAAACAGAAATATTTTGAGTTGCTCAAACAAAAAGAAAGGGCTTTCATTACACAAGAAAATGACTGGGCAGCAGATGGTCTGGATGAGGATGAGGATGTCAGCTATGTCAATCTAGCCCTAATGGCCAAGTCTGATGAAACAAAGACAAGTTCTTCAAGTAATCAGGTAATCACCACTAACCTAGCACATTTACCAGAAGCTGAGTGTAATGATGCAATAAATGACATGTCTACAGAATTATATCATTTGCGTGTTACACTTAAGTCTCTTACTAAGGAAAATGCTAAAATCAAAGAAAATAATTTGTTTTTAAGTGAGAGGAATAATGTGCTAGAATCTCAGTTTATTGAATTTGAAAAATTGAGAATTGAGTGTAAAATTGCTAAGGATGAATTAACCGAGTCCTTAAAGAAAGAAGAGATCTTGAAGAAGCAGCTTGAACGAGAACATGAGGTGATCAAGGCATGGAAAACATCTAGAGATGTTCATGCTCAAATCACCAAAGTTCAAGGTATTGAGTCCTTTTATGATGCATCCTAGAAGAAGAATAAGGAGAAGCTAAAATCCAACTTGGTTGAGGGATTGCTAACAGATGTGGACTCGACGGATGATGATAGTCATCCGTCGGATAACCAAAAGGATTATCCGTCGAGTGACATAAATCCTCATCCGTCGGCTGTGAGCAAACCTGTGAGTAAATCCAAACTTGCCAAGTTAAATGAAAAGTATGGATCAGTTTCCAAAAACTTCATTTCAGGAGAATCTAGTCAAGTGAAGAAGGAAAAGATAGTGAATGTTGGTCATCTGTCTATCAAGCAATTGAATGACAGACTAGAAAAGATTGAGGTTAAAACAGAGGCTAAAAGGAAAAATAATAGAAATGGTAAAGTAGGGATTAACAAGCATAACAACTACACACCTGATAAGTATGCTCCAAGAAAAATCTGTGTTAAGTATGGTAGTGTAAATCATCTGTCTGATAATTGCAAAACTGCCATGCCTACTTCCATATCTGTGCCACCTCCTTTTCCCAACATGAATGCCATGCCTTCTATGCCTATGAATGCTATGTATATACAGAATATGAATGCACAATTTGCTAATATTTCATTTGCACCTAATCCTTATTATGCTGCATTTAGTATGCCTCAAATACCATTTAGCATGCCCTACTGGAATAACATGTTTACTAATAGCATGCCATTTCCTGTTAATCAAAATGTGCATGATAATTTTGTTATAATGAATGGTTTCAAAGGTTCAACTCAAATGACCAAGGATGAATCTGATATCCCCAAGTCAAATGAGATAAACCTAAGAAACAGAAAAAGAAAGCTAACAAGGCAGGAACCAAGGAAACTTGGGTACCAAAATCAACTTGATTTGATTTTAATGTGTGCAGGGAAACAGAAATAATCTATGGTACTTGGATAGTGGTTGTTCAAGACACATGACTGGTGATTCTACCCTGCTCACATAGTTCAAAGAGAGATCTGACCCAAGTATTACTTTTGGATATGACAACAAGGGTTATAATGTGGGATATAGCTTGATTTCAAAAGACAATGTCATCATTGAGGAGGTTACCTTAGTGGATGGTCTCAAGCCCAATTTGTTGAGTATCAGCTAGCTGTGTGATAAAGACAATTCAGTAACCTTCAACTCAGAAGCCTGTGTTGTGACAAACAAGAGGAGCAACAAAGTGGTTCTCACTGGTGTGAGAAAAGGAAATGTGTATTTAGCTGACTTCAACTCATCAAATACAGAATCTGTTACTTGTCTTCTCAGTAAAGCAAGTCAAGATGAAAGTTGGCTATGGCACAAGAAGCTATCCCATCTAAACTTCAAGACCATGAATGAACTTGTAAAGAAAGAACTGGTTAGAGGCATTCCTCAAGTGGAGTTTCCTAAGGATGGACTGTGTGATGCTTTCCAAAAGGGAAAGCAAATTAAAGCATCATTCAGAAAGAAGCTTGATTCAACAATTGAAGAACCTTTGTAACTGCTACACATGGATTTGTTTGGACCAGTCCATGTGTTGTCCATCTCAAGGAAAAGATTTTTTCTAGTAATTGTAGATGATTTCTCAAAGTTCTCTTGGACATATTTCCTTAAATCCAAAGATGAGGCTAGTGAAATCATCATCAATCATATAATGCAAGTTACCAATCATCCTAATTTCAAAGTTAGAAGAATCAGGAGTGACAATGGAACTGAGTTCAAGAATTCTGTTATGAGAGCATTTTGTGAAGAAAATGGGATCTTGCATGAGTTTTCAGCAGCAAAAACTCCACAATAAAATGGAGTAGTAGAAAGAAAGAACATATCACTTATTGAAGCTGCTAGGACAATGCTTGAAGAATCTAAATTACCAACATATTTCTGGGCTGAAGTTGTAAATACTGCATGCTACACTCAAAATATTTCTCTAGTTAATCAAGCAAAATGCCTGACTCCCTATCAATTGTTCAAAAACAAGAAGCCAACTCTAAATTTTCTTCATGTCTTTGGCTGCAAATGTTATATCTTGAGAAATCAAACTGATCAGACTGGGAAGTTTAATGCTAAAGCAGATGAAGGAATTTTTGTTGGATATGCTGTTGGTAAAGCATATAGAATCTACAATATAAGAACCAACATTATTGGGGAATCAATACATGTTGTGTTTGATGATAAAAAGATTGAAGGACTTCAAGATGGAGATTACCATGAGAGCCTCAAATTTGACAATATGGAGATGGTTAGTGATGATAGTGATGATGAAAGTGATCAAGAAACAGTATCAAAGGATAATGCAGAAAAATCCACTACCAATGAAGCATAAAATTTAACATCTATCGAGTTGCAAAATGCTTCATCCCTCGGGAGACAATCTGCTTTATCCGTCGAGAGACAACCAGCTTTATCCATCGGTACTCAAAATTCACCATCCGTCGGGACATCAAAAGATGCTGAAAGTCAGAATAGATCACTTACAGAACGTTCCCCTTTCTCAAATCAAAGTTCCATAAACTCAGGGGGAGTTTCTAACAATCAAAACTCAATCACACATCAAGAAAACAATGAGGCCTCTTCATCTAGAGCTAATCTACCTCAACAAAGGAAATGGACAAAGGATCACCCCTTTGAGCTCATCATTGGTGATGTATCTTCTAGAGTTCAAAAAAGGAAAACAACTCAGGAAGAATGTCTATATAGCAGTTTCCTTTCTAAGGAAGAACCAAAGAAGGTAGAAGAAGCTTTGTTGGATCCTGATTGGATTTTAGCTATGCAGGAGGAGCTAAACCAATTTGAAAGAAATAAGTTATGGAAGCTGGTGCCCAAGCCTAAAGGGAAGAATCCAATAGACACCAAATGGGTATTTAGAAACAAGATGGATGAAAATGGTATAGTAGTCAGGAACAACGCTAGATTGGTTGCTAAGGGCTATTGTCAACAAGAAGGAATAGATTTTGATGAAACATTTGCTCTTGTTGCAAGACTTGAAGCCATCAGAATCTTCTTAGCCTATGCAGCCCATGCCAATTTTAAGGTCTAATCAAATGGATGTCAAAAGTGCCTTTCTGAATGGAGATTTGGAGGAGGAAGTCTATGTCAGTCAGGCTCCTGGTTTTGAAGATCCAAATTTTCCAGAATATGTTTACTATCTTTTAAAAGCACTTTATGGACTGAAGCAAGCACCAAGAGCCTGGTATGACACTTTGTCAAAGTTTCTTTTAGAGAATCACTTCACTAGAGGTACTGTAGACAAAACTTTATTCTTTAGAAATGTTAATGGCTCTGGCATACTTGTTCAAATTTATGTAGATGACATTATTTTTGGTTCCACAAATGAAAAACTTTGCAAAAAGTTTGCCAAATTGATGCAAAGTAAGTATGAAATGAGCATGATGGGAGAACTAACTTACTTTCTTGGTTTGCAAGTTAAGCAAGTTTGTGATGGAATATTCATTAGTCAAACTACATTACATTTATGATCTTTTAAAGAAGTTTGATCTAATGGATTGCGCATCTGCAAAAACTCCCATGGCCACTGGAACTAAGCTTGAATTAAACACTACTGAAAAGTCTGTGGATATTTCAAGTTATAGGGGCATGGTTGGCTCACTTCTATACTTAACAGCTAGTAGGCCAGATATAATATTTAGTACATATCTTTGTGCTAGATTTCAGGCTGATCCTAAAGAATCTCACTTAGTAGCTATTAAGAGAATTTTCAGATATCTCAAGGGAACACCAAAACTTGGCATTTGGTACCCTAGAGATTCTGCTTTTAATCTAACTGGTTATTCAGATGCAGATTATGCATGTTGTAGAACTGATAGAAAAAGTACAACAGGAACCTGTCAATTTCTAGGAAACAAGCTTGTGTCCTGATTCAGTAAAAAGCAAAATTCAATTTCTACTTCTACAACTGAAGCTGAGTATATTGTTGCTGGCAGTTGCTGTGCACAAATTTTGTGGATGAGAAACCAATTGCTAGACTATGGTCTGCAAGTGGAAAGGATTCCTATTTTCTGTGATAACACAAGTGCAATTGCCATCACTGAAAATCCAGTACAACATTCAAGAACAAAGCACATAGACATCAAGTACCACTTCATAAGGGAACATGTAATGAATGGTACTGTGGAACTACATTTCGTTCCAAGTGAAAAGCAGCTTGCAGATATATTTACCAAGCCACTGGATGAATCCACCTTTTCAAGGTTGGTAAGTGAATTAGGTATGCTAAATTACTCTGGAATCTTTTATAGATATTTTGCTAGTTGTAATGCAGCCAGAAATTTAACTGATTTTTCAGTCTAGGATGAAATTTGGCTAAGTCAAAATTTACATCTCGACGGATGACCATTATCCATCGAGTTTGATCATCCGTCGGTATACATATTGTTAATAAAATCAATTATTTTTCTAGAATATTTTATGTTTCGATGGATAACTGATTTATTCTCATCCATCGAATTGTCTTATTTTTAGCCGTTGATTCTCTGAACATTATCCATCGAGTATACTTACAGTTTGTAAGCGTAACACGAAGGATACTTGATGGAATTTTTACAGTTTATTTTTAAACGGCTATTTTGGGCAATTCTTATTGGTCACTTTATTTTATTTTATTATTTTTGACAGTTATTTTTGAGATAGTATAAAAGCATAATTCATTTTCATTGCTTTTCTTTTATCATTCTCAAATCATCTGCTCTAACTTCTCTCTTTCTCAAAACACTTACTCTCTCTCTGCAAGTTTTTACTCTCTAACAATGGCACCAGTCGTCAAGATAATGTCTCAAACTGGATTTATCTATGAGAAGAACAACTTCACTGCTCTTGTGAACAAGGGGATTCAACAGTCTGACGACTACCACAAGATGATGGATTTTGTGAAGAACTGCAAACGCAACTATGTCATGCTGGAATCACCCACCATATACTTTGAAGATGTTGAAGAGATGTAGACGACTGCAACATACAACTCAGCTGATAAGACTAATACTTTCACTATTAAAGGTAAGGAATTCTATGTTAATAGTGACATTTTCTAAAGCATGTTTCAAAATTCCTGATAATACTGTAACTTCACCACACACAGACACTGACATTGTTAATATGCTTAACACCATGGGCTATGCACTCTCTACTTCTAAATTAAGTGAAATTAGGAGGTTGGGTCTTAGGAAAGAATGAAGTTATTTATGTGATGTAGTTACTAAGGTATTCTCTGGTAAAATCAGTAATTTTGATTCTGTCAATATCTCTATGCTTAACATGCTTTACATGCTTGTAACTGATAAAATTTTCAACTTTAGTGATCTTGTTATATTTGAGTTGGGGTTTAAGTTAGGGGAGCTAAATAAAAGGGGTAAAAACGTTTACTATGCTAGATTTTTAATGATGATTGCTAACCACCTCTCTGAGGATATTGTGCTTGAGAACCCAACCAACACATTAGATTATTGGGTTCAAGAAAGAAGAATCATTACAGATTTGAACAGGGCAAACCATCACAAAGAGGTGCCACTCTTCTATTTTCTTGTTATGGAGGCACCTCAGGTAAGTGAGGTAAGTTCATATGTCTCTACTCTTCCAGTCTCACACACTTCTTTGCATTCTAGTGTAGCTATGGAAACCATGTCATTGACCCAACAGTTGCCTACCCAAGCTGCCAAACCCAAAATTTCAAAAACTAAGACAAAGAAAGCCCCCTTTGGTGTCTCTCAAAAGATGCCAGTTGTAAAATCCACTAAACCAAATAAGGGGAGTGTGAATGTGGGTAAGAAAGGTGAGGGACAGGGTGAACATCAAAGAAACCCTAAGGATAAGGTTGGAGAGGTGAGTGTTTCCCAGCCTAGCCACACTACAGTTTCCCAACAAACTGTAGTGCTTAATAAGGATATAAGCTCATTGCTAGTTGCATCCTCCCAAAAGGATGTGAATATTGAACAAAACTCTCAATCAGGAGCACAGGCCAAAAGGGTAAGGGACACAAGCTCACCTCAAACCTATACTAGAAAGAAGAAACCAAAGATCCCTGGGGATACATAGGGTTCATACAGTGTGCAAACTGGTGCTAAAGACACAGTCACTGCACCTTCTCAAAGTCAGTTTGATGTGGCTCCAACAAATGTGGAGTCACAGCCAAAATCTCTAACAACTGAAGCCCCTAAAACACCAAACTCTCCCACACACTCCTTGGATGTTGACATGATAAACACATCACTTCCAAATTCTCCATCTTTAACTCTCTTGGAGAAGCCAAAAATCCAAGCAAGTGAGCTCATCTTGTAGATGATTTGTTGGCTCACTTGCCATTTCTTTCTGAGACTGTTGAGAATCTGTGCCAAAATTTTCATTAATCTGCACAGAGTCTACAATAGTCTCCACTCCAAACTCATTTATTTCTACTCTCTCGATGGATATTGTTCATCCGTCGAGTAGTGATTGTATCCCGACAGATAAGCTTAACAGCAGTTATCTGTCGGATAGTCAAACTGCTAACCCGACGGATATCCCTTATCCGTCGAGTGTCTCTGCACAGCTTCAAATTTCATCAATTATCACAAGTGCAGAAGACTTAGTGGTAGTGCAATCACTTCTAGGATTGAGGGAAGGGAGTGAAATGAGTGAAAGTCTGGGTTACTCCCAGGAAAAAAGAGAGGAAAAGAGTGAAGGTGAGGGTGTGAGGGTGGGGAGCCAAGGTGAGACCTTGATGCAACAAAAGAGAGATCAAGAGAGAAATGCAGGTACATGAGTGTGAGGGTGGAAACCATTGCAAGTGAGTCAATGAGTGTCAATGATGTAGAAAGGGAAAGGCTATTTCAGCAAGAATATCAAGCTGTTATAGATTCCATTTCCCTGGATGATGAGACATTTACTCACCCTGTGACAGCTTACCAAACTCTAGATGTACAGGGCAATGAGGAGGCTGAAAGATTGCTGAACTTGGTGCATACAACACAATCCTTACAAAGAGCAAAGGATGCAATCACTGTTATGCCCTCCAATATTGGTAGTGATTTGGAACTGAATGAGACTTCTCTTGGGGATGATGGTGGTGATGATGAAGAAGATAGCATGGACATAGGGGGAGATGCAGATATTCCTGCCTGGATGCTCACAAAAGAATGCTCCTACTCACATCTCCAATCAACACTTTTCAAGCTGATTCATGACACCCAAGCAGCCATTCAGGCATCTTCCAATGCTAGCATAAAGCAACTACTCAAAGCATATCTTGAAGCACTCCAGCTGCATAAGATTCAAGCCCTACAACACAGTCAGAGTGTGGATGCCATCAAGCAGGAAATTTCTGAAGTCAAGCAGGATGTTATAGAAATGATGGATGCTAGACTCCTTGCCACCACCATGACTGAAATTGCTCACAACTAAGGAAGGAGGCTGATCTAAACAGAAAAGTTGAGGCCATGGACTCAAGATTATCTGCTGTAGAGAAGTCAATGGCCAAGATACTAAACAATCAAGAAACTCAAACTGCATTACTTCAACAATTGGTGGCAGCTCAACTCCCTCCCACACAACTTGATGATAACAAAAAGGGGGAAAAAGAATCAAGTGAGGGGGAGAAACAGCTTAACATTCAAGTCAGTAAAGTAATTGTGGCTACAATTGCTTTCACCAAGCCACCAACAATAAACAGTATTGATCTAATAAATGAAGCAACAGCCACATTGAGAGCAGCTGAAAAGAAGCAGTTGAGTCCGATCAACTGGGAGAAAATTGATGAGGATATAAAAAAAGATTTGGGTTAGTAAAGAAGCCAGAAAAATCAGCCATTCATCACTCTCAAGTCAGGAAAATATCTGTGAATGAAATGAGCATGAAGAATCTGGAAAGAGGACAACCATCCTGCATCAAATCTCCAAAGGCTAAGCTAATTTTGAAGCCAAGGGTGAACTATCCAAAATCTTCACTAAAGAACCCCTTGGACACAATGTATGAGACACCAAAGCCTGATGAATAGAAGCTGTTGGCCAGGTCCATAACATTCTATAAGGATCCAGCTGATTCAGCATTGAAAAGAAGAATTGCTAAAGTTTTCAGAAATGGTAAGGAAATTTGTGTGGTGGCTGGACACCTCAATTTGTTGAAGCAAAGAGAGAAGAAAAGGCAAGATTGAAGCAAGAAAAGAAGCAAGCTGCTCTAGATGTTAAAAAGGTCAAACAAAAGAAGGAGCAAGCTGCTATCTTGGCCAAGCTACAAGCTGTGAAACCTACACAACAAGTTTCTGTACAACCATCTAAAACAGTTGAATCTCAAGATCAAATAATGCAAAATGAACCTCCACAAACAAAGAAGCCAAGGTACAAGTAAAGAATCAAGAGAAAAATGGATTTCAATGATGAGGAGATGGAAGGATACTTTCCCAAAGAGTTTATTTCTACAACAAATCAAACATCCATGCCCTCTGTGGCACATGAAGAATTCAAGATAGATCCATCCAAGAATTTTCATGGTGAACCTATCATTCCAAAGGATGAGCCAATAGTCTGGGATAGTCTACCAATACCTGAACTCAATCTACCTCACTTCATGAAGCCAAAGAAGATAAAGACAAGAGCAGTCAAGAAAGTGAAGCCATCAACTCTCAGATCCAAGTCTTTAACCAAAGCTCAAACCAAAGTCAACAAGGGAGACATCATGTACATCTGTAATATCAAGGAATTCTCAGACTTAAACCTCTATCTAGATGAACTGGAAGAAGTTAGAGGGATTGATGCTTACAGGAATCTGCCTGAAAGGTTAGTATTCAAGTACAAGGGAGGAAAAGAGATATAGTGGCCACTTCACATGATCCTTCAAGAAAGCCAATCGGTGCTGATAAAGGTTTATTTATCCTTCAAGAAGAACTTTGGATTTAATGTGACAGCTAGAAGACTTGTTTTAAAGAAGATTGAAGAACTGAGGAGTATTAGAGCCAAAGATGCACTCCCAAAGACTCTAACTATTCCTTACACAGGAAGTAGAGTGCATCTGAGGCCCTACTGGCTGATGGAATTCATGGATGATAAAGGAGTTAGAAGATTCTTCAGATTAGAAGACCAATTGAGCATCTCTAGCAATGAGACTCTTTTGGAAATACAAGAAATGCTAAATCTCTCAGAATCTGATGAACTGGAATTCCACAGACAGCTCCAAAATCAGATAGAAGAAAACAACAAAAAGCTTGGAAAGAGATCCAGATCTTTAAGGAAATAGATTAATCTGCTCAGGCTAGAGGAGCACCTTGAAAATGACTGTGAGCAAATCTTTGTACATCTTGTTAATTGAAGCACTTTACAGTTTTATCTACTTCTATTCAAATTTGTATTTTTAGGGTGTTTTGTTATCATCAAGTTTCTCTTAATTTATGGCTACAATTCTAGTAGACATAAATTGGGGGAGATTGTTGTGAATATGTTGTAAACTTGATGATTTCATTAACAAAACACCTTAGTAGATTTAACTTAGTGAAAAATGTAGCACTCGACGAATAAGGAATATAGTCTCGACAGATGACTCAATATAGTCCCGACGGATGATGATTTGTTATTCATCGAGTGAGTAGCTTATGTAATAATAAGTCATGAAGCACATTTCTGCAAACACCTTTGTTTGGATTCTGTAGTAGCATATAGTCATGTTGACTTTAATTAGATATGCAGAATAGGTTGATTAATTGTACATAGATGATGTCTTGTAATTATGTATAAATGAAATAAAGTCAAGTGCCAAATAGCTACCCGACGGATGATCAACAATGCTACCCGATGGATGATCAATAAGGCAACCCGACGGATGATCATGTACCCGGTGGATAATCAATTCAAACATCTGTTGACAGTGACAACACAATCACATGCGTCGAGTGTATGCAAAAAGAATGTGGAAGCCTATTTAACTGGGTTTTTGAGAACAGAGAAGCAAGCATTGCCATTTCAATGCTATTATGAAGATATTCAAAGTTGCTGGAATAGAGTAATGAAGTAGTATAGTATTAGACTTGATAGGTTTTGTTTTATTATCTTGTCTTAATACTGTATAATCTTGGTGATATATAAACCAAGAGTAGCAATTAGAACAACAAGAAGACTAAGCAAGAAAATTCTCAAAGAAACATTTGTAAGCTGTATCCTTAATATTTCTCTGTAAGTTTAGTTGTTCTTATTTGTAAGCAGCTGTGAGCTATTCAAGCTTCACAGAGTTCTCTCTCTCCCTCTCTCTCTCTCTCTCTCTCTATATATATATATATATATATATATCTGGTGGATACTTTCTAATCCACCAGAAAGTTTTAAAGACTTGTGTTTTTATTACTTTGTGTTTTGATTCACATTTAACTTGTTATTCCGCACTTTGCAAATCAAAACACTGTCATATATATCTTAAGTTAGAACATTTTATATTTCTGAAAAAGGTTCAAGAATTTCATTCAACCCTCCTTCTGTAATTCTTGTTACATTGTTAGGGACTAACAAAATACCTTCGAGAGATCCTTAATAGGGGAATCAGTTATTGAAGATGAAGAAGGAGCAGAGCAACTGCAGGTTTTGAATGTACCTCCGTGGAAGAGGAAGTTGGATATGCCATTCGATTCTCTTGGGTTAGCAGAGCTGAAAATTTCTCAGGAGCGTCTCGAGCCGTCTATTGAAGAAGCTCCCACACTTGAGTTCAACCCACTATTAGATCACTTGAGTTATGCATTCTTAGGTGAACCCCCTGACAAGGGGTTGGAATATATCTATGATAATCTAAAGGGTGACTGGCCGGTTCATCCCGTGCTTACAAAGGGTCCCTCTCTTGCACCACAGACAGTTGATAGGTTTGGTCTTGGTGATGCGTAGTATAGAAGGTTGATTCGCCGTATTGAGGCCATGCATGACATCCACCGACGTTTTGCTGAAGATTTGACACACACTCTCGGTATTGTTTTCCGAGACACTAGTGTCGAGGTTGATTGGCCATCTGATCCTTTACCTGAAGAGGGTGATCCTCCCGCTAACTAGGTATGCCTGAAATCCTTATTATTACCTTCAATGAGGATATTGAAAATTTTAAGTTTGGGGGTGATAATGTAAGGATTAGTTTGTGTGTGTTTATATAGATTCATATAGATTCATGTTGAATGTTTAGTTGTATTTCATTCATATATTTGCATGATTGTTCATATAGGACATATTTATTTAATATTTTATGGGAGTTCATTTAGTTGCATGTGCATGCATATAATATGATCCCTTAGGCAGAGCTATTTCTGAGTGATTAAGTTGATGTTAATTTGAGTGTGGTGATGTCGAATAGAGGGTTGTTTAAGTCTATATGAATTATTTGTTTGTCGAGGTTTAATCACTTGTTTATGTCTAGAATTTGTGGTATTCTCTTAATGACAAAAGAACACTGAATTTTTAAAACTGGAGAAAAGCTTGGATTTCATTGCTTGTTTTGAATAAGGCTAGGCGTCAAATGGCTAGTAATCGGCTCATATTTTTATGAGTAGTCTAGGGTTGAATGAGATGGAGCAAAACACACTCATTCATAAATCATTGAAAAAAGAAGAAAAAAAACAAAAAAAATAGAGAAAATTATGTGTTTATGCATAATTGATCAAGAGTGAGCTCTTTAATACTCGAGCTATTAAGTTCTAGGGGACTTTGTGCCTAGTGACCTAAGGATTTTATAGTCTGGGATCCGCTAACCTAACGCTCACTACATGGGTATTATTGCATAAGTCTTTTGGGACCTCATTCATTGCACGGTCAAATAAGCATCTTTGTTCTGTGTTCAATAATAGCATGAATCCTTGTATCGAGAGTATATCTGTTAAGCATCCCACACACACACGTTTCTGGTTTGTGAGTTGGTTTGTGGGATTTATTCGAACTTTGTTAAAACTTATTACATTCTTAGAGGCATTGGCTTATTCATTTGGTTATGGTTATTCTGAGGGGATCGATTGCATTGTCATTTAGTCGCATTCACGTAGTTGCATTCATGCATTAGGTTTGTTTTATAGTTTTTGAGTCTGTTTATGCTTGAGGATAAACATCGATTCAAGTTTGGGGGTGTGATAAGTGTATTTTATATCTACTTGAAACGCTTCATTACAAGCTTAAGTTGGTGTTTTGGACTCAAGTTGTTGGTATTTTTGATATGTTTTTGTGTTATTCCATTTCAGGCATCAATTAAATGAAGAAAGGAGTTTTTCAAGGAAATATGCTAAAAATAATTAAGAATTGGAAGCCTAGGAAATTCTCAAGTTGAAGAGAACCTCGTTAGCTTTGCGTGGGCAGTTGAATCGCCTAATTCTGACGAGCAGAACTCAAGATACGGCCAAAAGAAGAATCAGCAGAAAAATCCAGAAACCCTGCACGGCCGCCCCCAAAACCAGCGCGCCCGCGCCGACTTTCTACCAAAAAAACCAGTGCGCCCGCGCTGATTTTAGCTATGCCGCCCTGTCCTTTTTGCCCCAGAATCCTGATTTTAGTAGAATTTGATGATTTTGAGGGTCCAGGTCCACTCGGGGCTTATATAAACCAATAAAAAGACGTTTTTAACAACACGGAGCGAAGGTAGAGCATTACGAAGACCTAGAGAGCGCAAGACGGCTACGGAGAAGAAGACTTTTATATTCTTCAATTTAAGTGATACTTTGATGCTTGTTTTCAATTTGTCTTAAACCCTAATATTCTTACATTATTTTATATCATGTTTTCGTTGGAACTCATGGTGACGATGAGTTCGATTATGAACTAATCGTTATCGTGGGGTTCTAACGGATTTACTTATGGATTTCTATAGTTATTTGTTTCAATATCTTGGTGTGTGGTGATTGATTGATATCCCAGTATTGGTTGTGCTTATTCGTCTTATGTGCGTAGCTAACATATAGGATATCGTGTTAATCTCTATTGAAGCGAAAATGAATATAGAGGTTTAGAACTTGCCATGCTAGTATAGGTTCATGTATTTATTATGCATGATTCGTAGGTAATTTTAACCATCTTACTTACCCTATGTAATCACGATAGATAACTTGTTCATTAAACCTTTATGTTGTCAAATTATATAGACATATAAGGTCTCAACATAATTGGTGTATATTCAGCTTCTATCTCTTTTGTGGATGTCTGGTAGTAGAGTATTTGTACAATGAAAGTTGGCGTTTACTAGTTTCATGTTATCTGATTAGTTGTCATCACCATTGCATGCTAAGATTAAGAACAATGACTTTGAATGAAGTATTTAATAAAATTAGAATCCCATGTTTGTCTCATATAGTTAATTCAATCACTTTTATTCTTAGTTAATTTGCATAATAGTTTAATCTTAGTTATAAACATCTCAACTTATTATTGTCTTAGCATTAAGCGATAGCTATACCATTGTTGCATAGGTGCATAATCTTAAGTTAACCAAAAAGAGTCTTCGTGGGAAGGAATCTGATTTATATCTTATACTACTTGCGAACGCATATACTTGCGTGTAATTTTAGCGTGTGTTTTCGCCCTAACACACTCGCACACACACACATGTGTATATCTATATATGGGATATTCTAATAGGAAACCAATTTTAGAATACAAACTAGAAACCAAATAATATATTTAAAATTACTTCAAAATATAACACATATGATATGCAAATCGATCGTTGAGAGATGTAGAAAAATGCAGTGAAGTCGGATTTAAAACAACTCTTACCGTTTGACGAGAAAAATTAAATTAAAAATGGTGGGAAAAAACTAAGATTGTGTGTGGAAGAGTGCAGATTAGTTGAGTGTGGTGCTTTTAGGGGGGGCATTAGATTAGATTGATCTCATGGCTTAGATTAATTTCTAGTTTCTATTTTAAGTTTAGTTTCTATTTGATCATTTGCCTATATATATATACTGGCTTTCTTCGAGAGAGAACCCTCTTATATAAAGAACCATAGATAACCCTTGTATCTGTTATAGAATATCATCAAATTCAATACTAATGTAGAATAATGATTATATTTAAATATAATAAAACGTTTAATAATTGAAATTTGAAAAATATATCTGATTTTAAATTTGATTCAATTGTGGTATAATTTTGGATAAATGTGATTTTACTGTGATTCTACTACATAACCACTTTAAACTATTTTATCAAATTTCAATTATTTTTTATAAAAAAAATTGTGCAACTTCGTTTTTAATTTGGTAATTAAAATTTGTAACTATATATGATGAACAAAAGAAATAAATAATGTATTTACATTTTTTAAAATAACGGTTCTCTACGGACCTCTATCGAATGGAGCTCTCCATGGATTGCCACCCTATCTATACTAGCCTAAATCCTGAGCGAAGCACGAGTTGTTTTTAATATTATATATTTTTTGAATTTAATTTTAAGTGAAAATTTTAAGCTCTAAAATTTATTTATTAGAAATTTTTGATGATATAATTTGAAAATAATTTTAAATATACATGTGTATAATTTAGTGATATTTTAGTTTTAAAAAAATAGACTAATTGAAAGATATAGTTTTACTGATATTTATTGGCGGGTTTATGAAATATAATTATATTTTAATTAAAAGGTAAATTTTAACTCACATCAATAATATATGAATTAACTAATACCGACCACATTCAACTAATTATATTCAGATTTATTTTATTTTTAATATATTTAATTTTAGCATAGAAAAATACTATACATTATTTTGTTTTAGCCTCGGGTCCGTTATATCAACCAACTAATTATATTTATTTTATTTTTAAATATATTTTAGTTTTGGGTGAATATTATTTTGTTTTAAACCGAATATATAATATATATTATTTTAGCATGATGACATTATATCGACCAACTTAATACATTTTAAATTTTATTTTTTATCCCGGTTCATTAAATATTTTATTAGTTTGATTAGTAATAATTATTATTTTGTTTTATCATTCAGTAGTAAATCTTGATTTTAGTCTCAGACTCGTTATATCAACCAAATCTATCTAATTATAATTAGGTTTTTGTATAATTTTATTTTAGCCCGAGGTAAATAGGCAAATATTATTTTCTCTTAGACTGAATGGATTTTTTTTTGTTTTAGCTTGATGACATTAAATGAGCTAAACAAATTTAATTTCCAATATTTATTTTTTTAACCCGTTTATTATTTTATTTTACCCTGATAACATTATATCGATCAAATGAATTTCCTTTCTAATTTTTATTGGTCTTTATTATTTTATTTTAGTCTGAGACTGCAAATTCAACTAACTGTATGTAGTCTATTTATAATTTTTATTTCAGATTGGATAATTGTACAATTTTGTTTAGCCCGGCCCGGATAAATATTATACATTATTTTGTTTAAACAAAGTTCATCAGACATATTATAATTCTATTTATATTTATATAATTTTGTTGTAAATATTAATCTATTTATGAGAGTGTTTTATTTTAAATATTGCTATAATTACAGTGACCGGACCGACTACCAACCAAACTTTCATTGTTTCGTCTTAAATATAATATTATAGATATAAAATGGATTTTTATATTTGTTTATCAAATTAAATTATCATTTATTTATGTGAAGTTTTATATATAAACTCTACACCAAATATGGCCTTTACCAATACTTATTTTGGTGTTTCAAGCAAAAATGTTGCCTTAAATCACTAAACTTTTATATGAGGTAACACTTTTATTTTGTGTTATAGTAGATAGTCGATGTTACCATACACATGATGAAATTGTTATTGTAACACAAAGCATAGTGTTAGTATTGATATTAAAATTAGTATTACTATAGAACTAAATATTTAGGTGGATTTTATTGGCGGGCCAAATTTTGACCAAATTTTAGGCGGCCCAAAAGTTAAATTTTGACCCGCTTATTTTTCTTAATTTATAAAATAAATACACTCTCATTATACACTCCCAACTCCAAGTATACACTCTCACTTGTCCAAAACACTCACAGTGAAAAAACACTCTCAAACGAGAAAATCAGCTTCTCAGTCGGGGTTGATGGGTTCGTAGAAATTAGGTTCTAAATTAGAGAAATTAGAGTTCTAAATTAGCTTGAAGAGATTGAGCTTTCTTCTCGGTCAGTCGCGGTCAGAGCTTGGAGATTGTAATTAGGGTTTTAGTAATTAGGGTTTTAGTAATTAGGGTTTGTAGCAATTGGGGCTTTCTTGTGAAACACATTCAACAATTGGAGCTTGTAATTAGCGTTCAAGCAGTCGCTTTCTTCTCAAATTTAAGGCTTTCTTATTGTTCGATTCAACATTTAGTCGAGTGTGATCTTATTTATTCTCTAATTTGTATGTATATCAATCTCCTTAGATGAAACCAAAACATTTTCCTGATAGTGTATTTTAAATTTTGACAAATTATATGCTATTGGAAGCTATTGATTTAAGAGGCATTGGTGTCTTGTATATTTTTTAGTTTTGGTTATTGGATAATCTCAGGGTTTAGTATTTATTTGACTGAGGTTGAAAGAGTATGAGTGTTTGTGTTAGGTATGAAATACACACAGATGGGGGTGAATGTGTGATTCTTGAATTTTACTTAAAAACTTTTTAAATTGTTTTCAAGAAAAACAAGTTAAGTATTTAGGCTTCTTTGTACTTAACAGCTTAGAGTATTTTGCAGTAATAATTCACTAACTGTAAAAACACAGAGAAACAATTATCAAAACTCACTTGATCTTTTATTAAAAATCAAATAGGTTGTGCTACAAATCTAAGTTCTTGAATATTAAAGAACTCAACTACTTCTTGAGAGAATACAGGAAAAAATGGACTGTTTGGTTACTACTGGAACAAAGTACTCGTGACATGCATTATTGAACAACCTGCAAAGTTTACATAGATTGCACTAAAATAGACTAACATAATTTCTAAAGCTCTTTTGTCTAATTCTATTTCAAGTGCTGCATATCTGTATGCAATCTTCCTAGTCTGCTACACTCCTTTATCCAGTTCATCTTGGCCCTTGATCTTGCACTCTTCAAGCTGCATTTGTAGACTTTCCATTTTAATGATAAATGGAGTTTCTTGAAGAGGAACTTTTAAAGCATCCATGATAGCTCCAAGTGACATATATGTCTGTATTTAAAAGTAATTGTGGGAGTCTATCAATGACTTGATGTCTTTTTGTTGGCTTTGAACATGTGCAATGCGAAGATTGACTTGAGAGCCGAAAGTAGAATTGGATGATTGAAGTTGAACCACTTGTGTTTGAAGAGATTGAATTTGTGGAGTTGAAGGAGAAGTTGCACTTGTAGATACTCCACCATCAAAGCTTTCTTGAACCACTCTTCTGATTTCTTCAGCCATCAATGTAGAAGGTTCATATCTAACCTTGTAAAGTTGATCCAGTTTGACCTTTATGTCATTATTCTAAGAAATTTGATTATGCAGAATAATGTACACAGTCAGAAAAGACTCCCTTAGATGTTTGATGCTAGCTTCAATACTTGAGAGATTAAGAATAGCCAGTTTGTCAAAGAAGTTACTGAGTTTTTGCTTGATTTTCAGCTGTGGTGGTTGGAGCTCATCTATTTTATTTCTCACCATTTCCTTTATCTTTGCTTGATGATATGATGGAATGCTTTGAGTTGTGATTTATAAACATCTGTGATGGTACCATACACCTCCTCAGAAGTAAGCACATTGGCATCGTGTTACGTGTTGATTCTCAATGATCAAGAGAAACTCAGGATCTGACTGTTTTAGATGTCATCAGGATTTGATGTGCCATCAGGGTTTGATGTATCATCAATATATGCAGAACATCAGCATCTGAAGGTGGTCTGTTGTGAAGATTGATTCTATTCCTTATTTTGAGGGATGAATGTCTGTTCGTTCTGAGTGATAGGACTTTGTATTTTCAGTTAAAGATATGTATCATTTTCTGTTAGTAATTGATAATGCATATCCTAGACTGATTTGTAGCAGCTGTGTATTATATAAACACAGTTTAGGTCATCACATAGTGATGAACTCCAGTATTGTATGACCTAGCAGCTCTCAAGAACATCAGTATTTCTTGAGAGAGTTTGTAACAGTTTTTATCAGAAATATAAAGTACTGTTTTATTTTTATACTTGTTCGAAACGTTTATATAATTGTATCCAACCCCCTTAAACAATTGTATTATTACTGGGCAACAATTGATATCAGAGCAAACTGATAAATTTACAATCAGAAGCGATCTAAACATGTCTCTGAACAAGTATGAAAGTATCAAAATCCCCATTCTGAAAAAGGCTGAATATCCTACATGAAAGGTGAAGATGCTCATGCACCTGGAGGCTACAGATCCATACTATCTCAACATAATCAATGATGGACCCTACATGCCAACAAAACTGGTGCCTGCAACTCCTATTGTTGCTGAACACTATCAGTTGAAGGAGGAGAGTGAGTGGACACCGGAAGAGAAAGTTGTTGTGTTGAAGGATGTAAAGGTAAGGAACATTTTGCATAACAGTCTTGATTCTATGATGTTAAACAGGGTTATAGCCTACAAGACTGCCAAGGAGATTTGGGATGCTCTTGAAACTCAATGTCAAGGAACCATAGCCATCAAGAAGAACAGAAGGGCTGTTCTAATTCAAGAATATGAATATTTTGAGGCCAAACCTGATGAAAGTCTCACCGACATCTATGACAGGTTTCTCACCCTGCTCAATAATCTATCCTTGGTGGGAAATGTGTATGATAGGGAGGATTCAAACACTAAGTTTCTGAGAGCCTTGAATGAGGAATGAGAGACTCAGACTTCATAATATGACATTAGTATGATTTGGAAATAATCACCCTAGATGAAGTCTATGGCATGCTGAGAACTCATGATTTGGAAGTTCAGCAAATGAAATAGAGGAAAAGCAACAAGGGAAAATCAGTGACTTTGAAAGTAAATGCTAAAGCTTTAAAAGAAAGGTATGTTGAAGCTGTAAGGAAAAAGAACAATCTGCCAGAATCAGATACTGATGATTCATCATCAAATCCTGATGATGATATTGATTCTGAAACTGATGAGAACATGACAAATTCTAATGTCATGCAAATGGCTGCATTGCTAGTTAAGGGCTTCAAAATGATGCAATTCAGGAAGTCTCAGAAGAATAGAATCTTCAGGAAAAGTTCACTTGAGGAGAAATGAAGTCATATGGAAGAAGAAAAGGGAAGGGCTCTAAAGCTGGAAAAGTCGACATGTCAAAAATCAAGTGCTACAACTGTGATGAACCTGGTCACTTTGCTACAGAGTGCAAAAAGACAAAGCATGACAAAGGGAAGAACAAAGCCTTGATTACATCAAGCAAGGATTGGATGGACTCCACTGATTCTGAAAATGAAGAAACATGGTATGCACTGATGGCTAGCTTTGATACTCCTGTTTCCTCTGATTCTAAGGTATCAACTTCCTTCTTCTCTTTTGATACTGAAGATATATCTGAACTGAAATCTATTCTTAAGTCTCTTCACGGAAATTTAAAAATAAGACTTTGGAGAAAAATAGGCTGTTAACTGAAAATGAATCTTAAAGTCTAAAAATGATCAGTTGGAGTCTAACTTAGTAAATCATATTGAAGTTCAGAATGAATGTGTGAAAGCTAAACATACAGTAAAAATACTTGAAGCTAATAATAGTATGTTTGAGAATGAATTAGAGAATGAGAGGAAAACCCTTAAAGCCTGTCCTAATTCAGGCAAAAAGGTACATGAGATGATCTCTAAGAAAAACTGGAAAGAATGTCTTGGTTATGTAGATGGAATTAAGGATGTTGACACTGAAAATAAAACTACCCTTAAGACTCCTGTAAAGTTTATCTCTTCAGAAGCTGATGAACCCAAATCTACCTTTGAAAAGGGTTCAACATCAGCATCCCAAGAAAAGTCAGTAAGTGATGAATCTCAAAGAATGGAAAACAAGGAAACCATTAAGACTGTTAGGAAAGAAAAGAATATAGGACTTTTGTCTAAAAGACAACTGAAAAAGAAATTATCTGAGGTTACTCACAAACCTCAAGTTAAAATTCCTAAAAGAAAAAGAAATGGTAAGCAAGGTATTTCTAAGGATTCTAATTATAAGCTTGTTTCCAATGCTCTTAGAAAAACTTGTTTTAACTGTGGTAATACTAATCATCTTGCTATTGATTGCAAGAGGAATAAGAAAATGAAAACTGCTATTCCTGAATCTGATGTTAGGGGTAGATCAGTATTTTATATACCACAAAATCCTTGTTTTCATTATGGTAGTAGTTGGCATTTAATTTACACCTGTAGTTCCTATCATAAGCTGTACCACAACTATTATGAACCCTTTGCCTAAATTTAATAAAACTGATTATGTACTCAAATCCTCTAGTTCTACTAAATCTACTTCTGATAAGACAAATCCTAACAAAGGAAAAACTTTCAGAAGTATTTATGAATCACAAAGGATTAAGTTGTCCAAAAAGAGGGCCCAACAAGTGTGGGTCCTTAAAAATCCTTCTAATTAATTACTCTTCTCACTACAAGGTAACAGGAAAAACACTCTTATCTTGGATAGTGGATGTTCTGGACATATGACTGGAAATAAATCCCGGCTATCAGAGTTTGAGAAGAAGCCTGACCCAAATGTATCTTATGGAGATGGAAATGTAGGACATACTCTGGGATATGGCAACTTGATAATTGGAAAGGTAGCAATAGAGAATGTAGCTCTGGTGGAAGGACTGAAGCATAATCTTCTAAGCATCAGTCAAATCACTGACAGAGGTTATCATGTGGTGTTCTATGACTCTGTGAAATGGTTCACAACAAGTCAAAGAAGATTGTCCTGATGGGATACAGACATGGCAATATATATGAAGCAAGGCTACATGAAAGTCTTGAGCAAGAAGCTACTTGCCTTATCTCAAAGGCATTAGTAGATGAGAGCTGGAATTGGCACAAGAAGCTCTCACATCTCAACTTCAATTCAATCAATGAACTTGCCAAGAAGGAGCTAGTAAGAGGATTGCCAAATATGATATACTCATCTGATGGTCTTTGTGTTGCTTGTCAAAAGTCTAAGCAAAGAAGAGTATCTTTCAAAATTAAAACATAATTCTCTATTACTGGGCCATATCATATGTTACACTTGGATCTCTTTGGACCAGTAAACATAATGTCTATCAACAAGAAAAGGTACATACTTGTAATTGTTGATGATTTCAGTAGATACACTTGGGTTTATTTTCTACACAGGAAGGATGAAACTCTAGAAATTCTTTTGGATCATATAAGGCAAATTGAGAATGGATCCATCTATAAAGTGAAAATACTGAGAAGTGATAATGGCACTGAGTTCAAGAACTCAAAAATGGAGGAAGTTTAAAAGTACAAAGGCATACAACAACAATTCTCAGCTCCTGGAACACCCCAACAAAATGGTGTTATTGAGAGAAAGAACAGAACACTGATTGAAGCTGGAAGGACTCTGCTGGAAGAAGCAAAACTACCCACTTACTTCTGGGCTGAAGCAGTAAACATAGCCTATTATACTTTGAATATCACACTGATAAACAGACATGGTGTTACTCCTTATCAGATGTTGAAAGAAAAGAAGCTCAGTCTCAAACATCTTCATGTATTTGGATGCAAGTGCTTTGTTTTGAGAACTCATACTGATCAGCTAGGGAAGTTTGAATCAAAAGTTGATGAAGGAATTTTTGTTGGTTATTCATCATCAAGAGCATACAGGCTTTTCAATCTGAGAACAAATACTGTAGTTATCTCCATAAATGTATCTTTTGATGATAAGAAGATTCCTGGTTTGGAAGAAGACTCTCATGAAAGTCTAATCTTTGCAAATGAAAATGCATTATTGGAATCTGGATCAAACTCTAATGAATTGTCAAATCCTGATGATCCAAATCCTGATACTCCTTCAGATTCTGAAGATGAGCATTGTACTAATGAACCTGCACATGTTGAGGGGGAGCAACAGCAAGGTTCAACTGATAGTACTAACACTGAAGAATCAACTCAAGCTTCTTCTCAATCTGGTCATTCAGAATCCACTGCTGATTCAATATCAGATGGACATGAGTCAAGTCCCAAAACTTCATCAGGAGATGACTGCACTGATTTAGGGGGAGCCTCAAATGAATTTGATGAGGCATACACTACAGGGGGAACATCTAGCTCCAGAAAGACACTTCCCAGTGCCAGAAAATGGACTAAAGATCATACTCCTGATCTGATCATTGGAAATCCTGATGAAGGTGTAAAGACAATGAGTGCAACTCAAAATGAATGTTTGTATAACAATCTACTTTCAAAAGAAGAACCAAAGAAAGTAGAAGATGCACTCAAGGATGCAGATTGGGTCATAGCTATGCAAGAAGAGTTAAATGAGTTCGAAAGAAATAAAGTTTGGAAGCTGGTGCCTAGACCTAAGAACAAGTCAATTATGGGCACAAAATGGGTCTTCAGAAATAAGACTGATTCTGATGGAACAATTGTCAGAAACAAGGCAATATTGATGGCTAAAGGATATTCTCAACAGGAAGACATTGACTATGATGAAATATTTGCTCCTGTTGCTAGGCTGGAAGCAATCAGAATTTTCTTGGAATATGCTACACACAAGAAATTTAAAGTCTTACAGATGGATGTCAAGAGTGCATTTCTCAATGGAGAACTTGAAGAGGAATCTATGTTGAACAACCACCAGGTTTTGTGGATCCTAAACATCCTGATTATGATTATAGACTTGACAAAGCACTCTTTGGACTAAAGCAAGCACCTAGGGCATGGTATGAGACCCTTGCTCGGTTTCTGCTGGAAAGTTGATTCAAAAGAGGTACAATAGATAAAACTTTATTTTATCTGAATCAGGGTAAATATCTGCTTTTAGTTCAAATTTATGTGAATGATATCATTTTTGGATCAACTAATCAAAAACTGTGTGATAAGTTCTCAAAGTTGATGTAATCAAGATATCAAATGATCATGATGGGAGAGATGAGTTACTTCTTGGGATTGCAAATTAAACAAACTGAAATGGTATATACATTATTTAGTCATAGTACACAAATAATCTGTTGAAAAGGTTTAATATGCAAGAAAGTGCAGCTGCAACTACTCCTATGGCAACTGCTACAAAGCTTGTTCCTCATGAAGGAAAATCAGTTGATGTCACAAACTACAGAGGTATGATTGGTTCTCTTTTGTACCTAATGACTAGTAGGCCAGACATTATGTTTGCTACCTATCTATGTGCAAGATTTTAGGCAAATCCAAGGGAGCCACATCTTATTGTAGTAAAGAGAATCTTCAGATACCTCAAGGGTACTGTATCACTTGGTCTCTGGTATGCAAGGGAAGCTGATTTTAAATTATGTGGATATTCAGACGCTGACTTTATTGGCTTCAAGATAGACAGGAAGAGTACATCTGGGAGTTGTCAGTTTTTGGGAGGCAAATTAGTCTCATGGTTCAGTAAGAAACAGAAATCTATTTCTACTTCAACTGCTGAAGATGAATATATTGCAGCTGGGAGATGCTGTGCTCAGTTGTTATGGATGAGAAACCAGCTCATGGACTATGGATTATCATTTTCTAAAATTCCTATTTATTGTGATAATCAAAGTGCTATTGCTATGATAGGAAACCCAGTGCAACACTCTCTTACCAAACATATCAGCATCAGAAATCACTTTATAAGAGAGCATGTCACAGAAGGAACGATTGAGCTTCATTCTGTTCCTACTGATCAGCAGTTGGCTGATATTTTCACGAAGCCATTACCTGAAGTAACATTTACAAAGCTTGTCAATGAACTTGGTATGATTAGTTGGGACATATAAATTCTTTTAAATTTATATTTGATCAAATCCTGATAAATATTGATCAAATCATGATATGTCCTAAATGATGTTCAAGATATTAAGCTAGGAATTTTTGATGTATTTTATTATATGCATGATAAGTTAAGTGAATTTATTTGCTAAATGTGCATATATACATATATCATTGTCATCATTGTAAATTAGTCTAGGGAGACGCACTTTAATAAGATATCTTTTAGTTAAATTATTAAGTTAACTCAACACTTAATAATTAATCAGTCTCCTAGTCTCTTGATATTCCCTTTCTCTCTCGGTTATTTAAATCATCATTCTCATTCAGTCAAATCATCTCTTTCTAAACATAAAACGCTCTCTTCACTTTCATTTCTCATATTTCTTCTCCTCCATCACAAAAATGGTTCTCTGCAATATGTTCATGAACTACGAAAACTTCAGTGTGGAGTTTACCTGCGAAGACTGGCAGCAGGAATGGCATATCACTGCCATTCCTAATGAAGTGTGGAATTGGGTTCCATATGAGGTTCTGATAGATCTCCTGTTCTTCGAGATGGATTATCGCCTCCATCTCGATCGTCTGGAGGAAGAAAGATGAGAAGTTCTTCATCAGCAAGAACTGATCATTCGTCTTGCTGTGCTTTTCGTGGAGAGTAGGAGGAACTAATAAAAATCATCAGCTTCTTCTATTAGACTAGGATTTTCTTGTAATCATCTATACATGTAATCGAAAAATTTCATGAAATGTACTCTCTTGAATTATTAATGAAATTTTGTTTATTTTGCTTACAAGACCTAATCCATGTTCTTTAGTTGTGTATGCATGTGCTTGTTCTTAATTGTAGCCTGTTAATCTCTAAATCACACTAATAACATGTATCTTTTAATGATTCTTGAGATTAAAATTATGGTTTTTTGATAAGCTTGAGTTGTTTTGACAAAAACTGATGAATTTGAATTGACAAATCCTGACGATGTCAAATCCTGATAGATAAGAGGTACCAAATAATGATAACAGGTCAGCTTGTTTTAATTTAGAATATTATTGAAAAATGATTTCTGAATTATTTAATGCTGAAAAGTGATTGTCTTCTTAATTATTGTTTAAAAGTGGATAAATTATTGAACAAAGTCACATAACAATTTACTAAAGGAGCAGTGCGTCCTTTGTTGCTAATTTCGCACATTACTCCATTTTTCACTCCAATTCTTCAGTAATTATCCTCTATCAGAAAACTAATTCACTAAGTTTCCTTCTCCGAGTGTGTTACATACAAATAAGCTTTGCAAACTTATATTTACACAAGAACCTCTGTGACACATATTATCAACACACAACCTCACTATTCACATCTAATAAATACTTTTCCTCAACGCCTACAAACATCATGTCATCTTCTGAGATTTCACCCTTCTTCAGTCAAACCACTATTATTCATGGAAACACTTTTGGAACCAATAACTACTTGGCTCCGCTTACACATCAGCAGTTTCCTCACTCTTTTCATGATATACATGATTTCTTACTCCAATGTCCAATTGGATATGCTCTCACAAATCCTACTAAGGCATCATACAGGGCTGTAATGTAGGTATGGGATACAGCTCTAGTTAATGCAACAAATACTGCTTTCTCTTTTGAATATAGGGGACGCATGTATAAGGTTGATGCTGATGTTCGGGTTCAAGCATTGAGGTTGTCTTCCTGTGATGGTGCTCCTGATAATTATGCAACTGAGCAGCTGTTTGATATGCTCAGAACTCTGAACTACAAAGGTGACATCACAACAATTGGGAAATTGACAAGAACGAAATTAAAGAGAGAATGGAATTTCTTCTTTGATTGCATCAGCAAATGTTTCTTGAATAACACAACAAATTTTGATGCTCTTCCATCCACTTCTCTGAAAATTGGGTATTCTCTTCTCTATTCTGGTAATTTTGACTATGGTAACACCATTCTTCAATTCATAATTATTAGGAGAACAGATACATCAGGTGTAATAGGGTATACTAGATTTCTTCAACTAATTTTTAATTTTCTTTGCCCTAATGTTGAATTTGATAATGATGAATTGCTTCCTGTATTTCAAATTTCTGAGAAGGCTATCACTGATCATATCAAAAGAGATGAAAAAAATAAGTTTTCAGGACTTCCCTTCCTGCCTCAGGAGGTCAGGCAATTTCTATTAAGAAATAGACCTACTCCTTCACAAGTGCCTGCAAATCCTGATGCTGGCACCTCTGTAACATTTCATGATGCTGTGAAATAAGACACTACCCCTCTTGTTTCTAACCCAAGCATTACTTCTACTAAACAGAACTCCAATCCAGCTCCTAAATTAGCCTCCTCTGATGCCTCTCAAAAGGCATCAGTTGTACTAGAGAAAAGGCTGGTTAAGAAATCTGTTCAATCTAAACAGAGAACTCAACATGCCTCACTGAGTGAGAGTGAGAAGAAAGAAGAATGTTTTCCAATCTGGAAAAGAAGGTTGATCATGCAAGATGATTCTAACTCTGATTATCAGATGCCCGTTGGGCCAAGAATTAAGATAAAGAAATCAACAGTTGCAATTCCTGATGACTCGGTTGACACAACTGGAACCAAGGAGCCAACTACTGATGTTGGTGCTCTGATCAAAAAGTTTCCAGTGAACAAAGAAACTGCTGAGCCCAAGAAAACTGACAAGAGCACGTTGAAAAGAAAAGCTAAAGATGTGGTTATGTACATCAGAAAGAAGAAAAGGACTCAGTCCTCTGCTATGGATGTTAGTCCATAAGAACCTAAGTCTCAAAGGGATTTAGAAACTGAGATACATCCAGTCACACAAGAACCATCTTCTCAAAGGGAAGATGCAGACAAAGAGGCTGCATAAATAATTTTTGATTTTGCTCAAGGTGATCTTCTTGCTGACTTTGAACAACCGCTGCAAGAAAAGAAGGCTCATCAGGATGTATTGTCAAAGGTGGATGCAATTATTAATGATCTGATATTTGAGGAGAGTACACAAGAACCTTCATCACTTCTTGATGAAGCAGCTCATATTCCTCAGGCCCCACAAGAACCATCAGTTCAAAGTACTGATGCAGGCTTAGTTCATTCTCCTGAAAAATCAAATCTTGATGCTACAACAAATCCTAATTTTGATCAACTATCCATTCAAGCAGCTTCTACTGATGATTCTTTGCTGCTAACTAGCTTGTCAAAGCATCCTGATGTGTTATTTGTTCCTCTGCTATCATCACTTCCATTTGAGGACTCACCTTCGGGTATTGCTTATTTTCCTATATTGTTCTTCATGTTTGTATGATTATAAATAGTCTCTTATTTGAGGTTACCTCTATTTATATGACAAACATACTACTCCTCTCAGCCATCTCTTATTTCTTTACAAAATGTGTGATTGTGCTTTTCTGTGAGACTGTGTGAAAATACTATGTGAGAAAATTAAACTTTGAGTGGCAGTCTCCTGTACTGGCAAAAGGAGAGGTAGTTTTGAGAAAAGAATTTTATAAGTTTTTTTGCTTATAAACTTTCTTATGTGAGAAACATATAACTCTTAAAAGTAATATATTGTGTGAGAAGTGATGATATCACCTGAAAAGAAAAGAGAGATTTAGGACTGTTACTTTGTTTTATATTTCAGGATCTCATCAGGAATAAACACTCATTGCTAAGGATCCTCTTAAGGGCAAAGCAATTCTGCCTAGCTCTGCAAACTCTTCTGAGGGTCTGTCTAGCTCTGATTCTGATGAAGATAGTGATCATGATGATTCTGACACAGCTCAGCTTAAGACTTTTATTGCTGCATTAAAGAAGTCCAATGTTGTTTCTTCTTCACATTTCAATGCTGATCCTTTTATTACAATGCTGATGCTGAGCATTTTCGAAAGACTGAATGTGATTTTGCATGGAGAGATGCACATCTGTAACACCCCCAGATCCGGGGTCGGGGATCCGGGTCGTCACGGTCTTTCTCTCCACAATATCACTTAACTTAATTAATAATAAATAACCTCATGCTGTGACCCCACACTAACACACACCACAACCCGTTATAGTCTCAGAGATGAAATTGAAATAAGTACAAGTCCTTGAATCCACAATTTAAAAGTTATTACAACCCAAAATGATTACTTGATAAGTTTACAGTTAATTGCCATTATTTGCCACAAGTTATAATTATACAATATTTGGTTCCCAAAAGTAGAAGGTTTGATCTACAGATAGATCTACCTCTGCAGCTATAGCAGCTATGATCTCAAGGGGAAGGCGCGGGGAGCTTCCCACGCTCTTGCGCTGGGTCTGCTTGAGTCTGGCCATCTTTCCTAACTGTTGTTGTGTGATGAAGAAATAAAGCAAGAGTGAGCATTACAGCTCGCAAGATAATATATAGTGTAAACAATAATGCAAGTATCTAAATGGATAACTTACTAAAATCCTTTATCAAGTGTAAGATAATTACTTACTGGATATAAGCAAAAACAAGGGATGAAGTTACCAAATACTTCACTATACTTATATCATTTATAAAGCTACTTGAACTACCACTGTTCAAAGTATAATGAGCTTTCAACAGTTCATCACATAGATGAGACTACAAGACAAGATTTGAATAGATTAAATCTTTGAAATATTATTGAATAAAATGAAGTTATGAGATACTTCATTAAGTCCCGATATATATATCCGCATATATATCTCTTTATACATTTCCTGAAAACCTCTATCATGTAAAGTATGAACAGAGTTTGTAACATCTAATGAATTTTTGGAAAGGAAAAGAATTGTGGCATAAACCCGATATCTTGCTGATCAGGCAAAGATACCAATAAGTAACCTTTTCTACTGTAGATGGATGAATTCCTCATCGGTCATCACCCTGGCCGCATTCGGACCTCGCGCTAGACCGTTACCCGGCTACTCACGCGTGGATGGACTGTCACCCAGCCTCTTACACCTTCATAGACTGTACCCCAGCCTGTCGCTTATGCCGACTCAATCAGATGGACTTACTTCCCGAACATTGGGCAAGTAATCAAATTGTTGTCTCAAAACAGCAACCACGTTGCGAATATAAAATACACCACAGAGCCGGATCCCTCAGGTTTTGAGCGAGTATTTAAATCCCCTTGAAAGGAAGATCTTAAATATAAAAATGAGTTTTTGAGATCCGCTCTAACCTTTAAAAATCATTTTGAAGACTCGAAAACATTTTTAAGAATGTTTGGAGAAATGCTGATTTAATGAAATAAATCAGTCCCGATACATTAGAAAATATCTGAATATTATAAAATAATATTCCCATAAGGATAATCTCTATATAAATAACTTGAAGTAGAAGTTGTAAAACTTATACTTGAAATGAGTATTAAATAACCAAAGATATACTTATACGAAAGTACTATCTTTATTTGAATAATAAAAAATAAGTTTGATTATCGACGCCTTATTCTTTAATAAAATAAAGAATATATTTCAGTAAATAATCGGAGTCATAGGTCCTCAAATGAATATTCAAATAATATTCAATAAATAATATAAAGTGAGTCATAAGTCCTCGAATTAATATTCAAGTAATATTCATTAAATAATATAAAGTGAGTCATAAGTCCTCGAATGAATATTCGAGTAATATTCATTAAATAATATAAAGTTATCGAATAAACCTTATTCGATTAATAGTTTTTAAAAACCATATCAATATATATATATATAAATATATATATACCATATACTCGGGAACATCTACTCCCGGTTTTAGAAAAGGGTTCACCTTTGGGTCCCCTATACTCAGGGTATACGCAACTACTGCTTATCTCTAGCATAGGTATTATGCAACTAATAAGCATTTGAACCAACATATATATAAATCAAGAATACGAAACAGGCATGCATATATACCATATCACATGCTCCAATATATCGCAAGAATTTGCTAATAACAAATATGCATTTATCACAAGATCATGCATATACACATATACATCACAACAACAGTTATACGGGTAGAAAACTTGCCTGAGCGACTGGGGGTTACAAATGGCTTGGGACGAGTCTGGTAACCTATAAACAACATATAAGTTGGAATTAAACCAAAGTCACTTATAATTCTATACTTTAACCAATTTAGACTCTAACGCTCGCTTTGCGCTTAACGATTCACTTAAGTCGCTCGAGTACCCTCGGCTCCACCATTTTTAATAAATTAACCATTACGAGTTTTAAGGCGATTCTTTCGCGAGTGTCTTACCAACTGCCTATTACAATTTACATAAATGGTTCATACTCCAATTAGTCATTTAAGGTCTTTAACCTATGTTTCAAAGTAAGGCGAGGGGTAATGGTTCGTTCGCGAAACGTCGTTACTTAAAACGGCCGTTTCTCCTAAACCGTACATCGGAATCAAACGAACCACATATCAAAATGAAGCTCGTAACATGAACTATCTAATCATGGCAATGGTCAAAACCTATTAGGGAGTTCTCGGGTCCTAATGTTAAGAACAAAACAGCCTAAAGTAAATCGGACATTACGACGACTATGTTTACGCGATTTCCCAGTTTAAAACACTCCAATTCAACCCACAATCAATCCACAATCACAACCCAATCAAAACTCCCTCCATAATTCATCATAACAGCCCCAACAACTCAACATTAACAATTTATACTTATTCTTAAACTTGAATTTAAAACTATACTTAAGTCCTTTAACTAATCAACAAGATTTCAACATCCAATTCACTACAACTCCCTCCCAAACTCTAAACATACAAGCATCAAGCTTCTCTTTTACCATAACAATCAAAACCATCCTAATATACAAAGTAAAGTTAGGGTTTGGAGATGTTATACCTTCCTTGAAGTGATTTGAGTAGCTAGGAAGCCTTAAGAAGCCTTGAGATATCTTAGGGATGCTTGGATCTTAAAGGAAAAACAAAGAAAATCAAGTTAAAAATCTTGAAATCACTATTCATTATCTTCTTCATTGATTTCTTGGAAGAGATTGAGAATGAATTGGAGGCTTAAACTTATAGGATAGCCATATCTATGCATAAGGAGTATTAGATAATTACCTTACTAATTAAGGAAGCTTGGAACTTGAATTTTGATTTTTCCTCCTTGAAATGAAGAGAAAAGCCGAGAGCTTCTTGATGAAGAAGTGAAATGATTTTTGTGTTTGTGAGTTGTTTTGCCTAGCTTGGTTGCTTTTGATTTGTTTTTGGTTAATTACCTTTTTAACCTTGAACTTTGTGTGGTTTTAAATCAACCACACCTCTTTCCCCTTATGTCATGCTTATGTCACCTTGTGATGTCATCCTCCCTCACTTGCCCTCTTCTTATTGGTTGGATGACCTCATCATCCCTAACCTACTTGATTAACTCCTAATTGTTTGCCTAATGACCGCTGATCTGTTATACGGTTCGCTTAACTTTCGTTCTCGTTTCTCGTTTGAGGGATCATACCCGAGATCTTATTACTTGGGTTTCCTTAACCTTTCTCAATACATTATATTCCTTTTATGATCCTCTCTTATAATCCTTTAATTTAAATCCTTTTTATCCTGTTACCTTATACTCAATTCTTTCTGTATCTAGTGGATTTCCGGGAAAAATCAAAGTGTTCGGAATTGGATTCTGACGATCTTTACATACACTTATATACAATATAGAGTACCAATAAAATCTCAGAATATCCATATAAGAACCCCTACATAGTGTGGCATGAAAAGTTTTCTTGTTCAGAAATATCAACAAAAACACTATTCATAAGGGTTACAAAAAGTTCAAAATTTTGGGTTATTATAGTCTCCCCTCCTTAAAAGGATTCCGTCCCGGAATCAAATAGAAAACAATTGGGGGTACTTTTCTAGCATTGCGCTCTCTAGCTCCCAAGTTGATTCTTCCACATTATGATTCTGCCATAGCACTCTGACTAGCTTGATCACTTTGTTCCGAAGCACCTGCTCCTTCTTATCCATAATCTTTACTGGTTTCTCCACGTAAGTCAGATCTGGTTGCATATCCACATGCTAGTACTCCACTATGTGTCTAGCATCCCGATGATACTTCCTTAGCATTGACACATGGAACACATAATGAACTTGTTGTAGGTTCGGGGGTAAGGCTAGCTCGTAAGCCAACTTCCCAATCCGTCTTAGTATCTCAAAAGGTCCAATGTATCTTGGACTTAGTTTTCCTCTCTTTCCGAATCTCCTTAACCCTTCCAAGGGGATACTTTTAGTAGTACTAAGTCCCCTACTTCATACTCCTTGTCCTTTTGGGCTAGGTCTGCATATTTCTTCTGTCTGTCTTGGGCTGCTACCAGCCGCCCTCTGATAAGATCCACTATGTCTTTGGTCCTTTGGACCACTTCGGGTCCGAGCATCTTCCGTTCCCCTACTTCATCCCAGTATAAGGGAGATCGACACCTTCTTCCGCACAGGGCCTCATAAGGCGGCATTCCGATGCTAGCATGAAAGTTATTGTTATAAGAAAACTCGATCAACGGCAAGTGATCATCCCAACTTCCATTAAAGTCTATTGCACAGACTCTCAACATATCCTCTAGTGTCTGGATGGTCCTTTCACTCTGCCCATCCGTTTGGGGATGGTAAGCGGTACTCATATTTAACTTGGTCCCCGCACATTCTTGAAAGCTCCTCCAAAATCTGGAGTTGAACCTGGGGTCTCGGTCTGAGACAATGGACGCTGGGACTCCATGTCGCGTCACTATTTCCTTAAGGTAGATGTCCACCAGTCTATCGACTGTGTATCTCTCATTGATAGGAATGAAATGAGCTGACTTTGTCAGTTGGTCTATAATCACCCATATGGCATCATGGTTGGCTTTCGTCCTTGGTAAACCGACAACAAAATCCATGGCTATCTGTACCCATTTCCATTCGGGAATCTCCAAGGGTCGTAAAAGTCCACCGGGTCTCTGGTGCTCTGCCTTTACTCTTTGGCAAGTCAAACATTTGCTTACCCATTCTGCTACGTCCCTCTTCATGTTGGGCCACCAGTAATACTCCTTCAAATCCCTATACATTTTGGTGCTTCCCGAGTGAATGGAATACCTTGAACTATGGCTTTCATCCAAAATCTCGTCTTTAAGCTCTCGAACGTTTGGAACCCAAATCCGGTAGGAGTACCTCATTATCCCTTTATCATCTTTCTCAGTATGGATCTCTTCTCTAGTCATTGACTCTCTGCCTTCATTCATTACTTTCTATTGGCATAATCTGATCTTTTCCAATAACTCTGGCTGCATCGAGATCTCAAACAGTTTTTCAGTTCCGGTTCCGGTTACCTTTACTTCTATTTCCATTTTCTCGAAATCCTTTATCAATTCTTCTAAAGTCGTTATCATTCTGAGTCTTTCCTTTCTACTAAGGGCATCAGCCACCACATTGGCTTTCCCCGGATGATAGAGAATCTCACAATCATAGTCCTTGATTAGCTCTAACCATCTCCTCTGGCGCATGTTGAGCTCTTTCTACGTAAATATGTACTTGAGGCTCTTATGGTCTGTGAAAATCTCGCACTTCTCTCCATACAAGTAGTGCCTCCAAATTTTTAGGGCAAAAACTATTGCTGCGAGCTCAAGGTCATGAGTAGGATATCTAATCTCGTATTCCTTCAGTTGTCTCGACGCATACGCAATCACTTTATCGTGCTGCATAAGCACACACCCTAATCCTTTGTGCGACGCATCACTATATATCACAAAATCTCCTTTTCCGTCTGGCAATGCCAACACTGGGGTCGTTACCAACCTTTTCTTTAATTCCTGAAAACTGTTCTCGCATTTTTCCGTCCATTCAAACTTCTCTGTCTTACGAGTAAGTCGTGTTAAAGGGGCTGCGATCTTCGCAAAGTCCTGTACAAATCTACGATAGTAGCCGGCCAATCATATGAAACTCCTTACCTCTGTGGGTGTGGTTGGCCTTTCCCAATTTGAGACCGCCTCTATCTTGGAGGGGTCGACCAATACTCCTTCTTTATTGATCACATGACCTAAAAACTGTACTTCATTCCGCCAGAATTCACACTTCGAGAATTTGGCAAATAACTGTTCCTCTCTGAGTATTCCTAGAGCTATCCTCAAATGCTCTGCATATTCTGCCTCGGTCCTTGAGTAGATTAAAATATCATCGATAAAAACTATCACACACTTGTCCAAGTACTTCTTGAATACTCTGTTCATTAAATCCATGAAAGCCGCTGGGGCATTGGTTAATCCAAAGGACATTACCAAGAACTCATAGTGCCCATACCTGGTACGGAATGCGGTCTTGGGAATATCTTCGGGTTTAATCTTTAGTTGGTGATATCCAGTTCTCAGGTCAATCTTGGAAAAATAAATAGCATCCTTTAGCTGGTCGAACAGATCGTCTATTCTAGGTAACGGGTACCTGTTCTTTATGGTTAGCTTGTTCAACTCTCGGTAGTCGATGCACAGCCTCATGCTCCCATCTTTCTTCTTAACAAATAATACTGGTGCTCCCCATGGAGACATACTGGGTCTTATCATACCCTTATCCAAAAGTTCCTGCAATTGGGTAGCTAATTCCTTCATTTCTAATGGGGCTAACCGGTAAGGTGCCTTTGAAACTGGCGCCGTCCCTGGAGCCAACTCAATAGCAAATTCAATCACTCTATCGGGTGGTAATCCCGGAAGGTCTTGTGGGAATACATCTTCAAATTCGTTGACTACTGGAATATCTTATAAGTTGGGCACCTCCTTCTGCGTGTCCACCATATAAGCTAGGTAAGCCTCATTTCCTTTCTTTGGCCTGGGCCATAGTCAAAAATTTATGCGTCTGCCTCTTTCCACTAAATATGACTTCTTTCTTTCCTGGTATATTTAACTTAACTTTCTTCCCCTTACAGTCTATCTGAGCATCATTGCTAGATAGCCAGTCCATTCCCAAAATTACATCGAACTCCCCTAATTTAAAAGGAATCAGATCAACACTAAAAGATTGTTCCCCTATGCCTAACTCACAGGCGGGGTGAATCTTGTTAACAGGAATAACTTCATGATTGGCTATTTCTACTTGTAAGGGTTCTATCAAGGGTTCAGCCTTAAGTCTTAATTTACGCGCAAAGTCTCTTGATATAAAAGATTTAGTTGCTCCTGAATTAAATAAAGCATTTGCACTAGCTGAATTTAGAGAAAGGGTACCTGCTATGACATCTGAGTCTTTCATAGCATCCTGGACTGTCATGTTGAAAGTCCTCGCAGTAGGTGGCTTATTAGAAGCAGCCCTGCTTGCTCCTGAAGCTGCTGGTTTATTCCCTGGGCATTCCCTTCTTATGTGGCCTGGTCTTCCACACTGATAACAGATGGTGATCGGGCTGACACTAGGGGGTTGCGAAGTACACTTGTTAGAATAGTGACCCTCTCGACCATACTTAAAGCAGGTTACTGGCTTCCCCTTACATTCCCCAGAATGCATCCTACCAAAAGTGTTACAGGCTGGTAATGGGGGTCGAGACTGGTTGGAATAGGACCTTCCTGACTTTTGGCCGCTCTGGCTCACATTCACACCCATTGGCCGCTTAAACCCAGTACTCTTTCCCGGTAGGGACACTGCTCCTCGATTAAATCTAGTTGGGAAGCTCCCTCCTGCGGAACCTCCACCCATGCTCATACTTTTCTTCTTTATTCCCTTCTTCTCTCTTTCCTTCTGCATCTGTTCACTTCCGGCTTCTACAATTGTTGCCTTTTGCACCAGAGTGGCATAATCAGTAAGCTCAAGGATTGCCACCCTATTCTGAATCCACGGTTTCAGTCCCTGCTGAAACCTCCTAGCTTTCTTTTCCTCGGTGCTCACAAACTCCGGCACAAACCTTGACAACTCAGTAAATTTTGCTTCGTACTCTACTACGGATAAGTTATTCTGCTTTAGCTCCAAGAACTTGAGCTCCATCTGGTTCTCCATAAACCTCGGGAAATACTTTCCCAAAAACAACTGACTGAACCTCTCCCAGGTTATGATAGCATCTGTCTCCATGTTTTTCTTGGCCTCCCACCAGTAGTTGGCCTCTCCTTTCAGAAGGTAGGTAGCAAATACAGTCTTCTGTGCCTCATTGATACTCAGAATCTCAAAGGATTTCTCAATTTCGTTTAGCCATGCCCTTGCCTCAACTGGGTCGGCTGATCCGTGGAACTCAGGGGGCTTAAGGGACTTGAAAGCCCTGAAAGAGTTTGCCACAACATTGTTATTTCCTTGAGGGGGTGGGTTGGGTTGACGTTCCAAGTTCTGCCTTAGTAGTTGCATGAACTGGCCCATGGGATCCATGCCTGGGTTTGGTACTGGTTGCTCAACCTCAATTTCTCCTTCTTCGGCCTCTATCTCAAATCCCTCAACATCATATATTTCCTCATCCTCTTCATACAGGGAGTCATCCTGTTCAACATAATCCTCATCTTCCTCTTCACTGTGTTCCTGGTTCCTATCGTCCTGGTTATGGCTTCCCTGGTCCTCAGATCCAGGGTTCGCCCTAGTTCCAATCTTTCTTGGCGGCATGATACTGATAAATATTTGGGAAATTCAATGTTAGGTCACAATCATACACAACATTGTGCCTTGCACAGTTCTATAATGGGGAGAATGTATCTCGCAATTCTATTATATTATGACAGTTCTAATAAGAAGTGCAGTAATAACAATGATAAAAACAGTGATCTCGTCACTAAGGAACTGAACTGAAAGGAAACAAATATATACATAATGCGAGAAATACATAGTTTGATCTGGTCAAAAGTACAACAGTGCTACAGCCATCTGTCCCAAAAGTGATACACAATAGTCTATCTGTCTAGTCAGAAAAAGGGATGCTATATACAAGTCAACTATCCCGAAAAATTGGCTCTTACTAAGGCCTCGACTAACTAGACAACTAGACTATCCCATCGTCAGTCCTAAATCACACACCGGAGCGGGTCAGCTCCCATAACCTTTCCATCGCACGACGGAAGATATAGTCGGCCTGCCGCCTGGAGATCCTACCATGCCTGTCTCCCTGGAGCGATCTGAGTCTCGCTCGGGACGTGAGCTCTATCCCCGTCAGCTCCCTCCTCAAGGATCGGGGTATAGCAGCCCTAGTCTCATAAGCTCGGGTATGCCTACCCGCCCTCTCCGCATCCAACTCCCTCCTGGCCTCATCCAGCCGGGCCTCAGCAACAGCCACTCGGGTCCTCAGTACATCCTGAACATAGTCGTGGGCTAACAAAGACTGCCTATGGGCAGGGTCGAGAGGTGGTGAATCCGGAGCCGCTGGGGGTGCCTCCTCGGTCTGTCTAGGCTCGGAAGTATGGGTCTCTGAGCTGTCATCATAGGGGATCCAAGATAGTGGTGGAGGGGTAGGAGCTCTGACCACCGGGAGTGTGGGTAAAGGGGTACCAGTGTACACTACCATAGCTCCGACATGCTCCTCAGCTACTGGGACCTCATCCGGGTCCTCCTCATCTGAAATAGCAATGACCTCTGTCTCTGACTCCTCTGAGGGGTCCTCCTCATCCTCCTCCATCTCAGGCTCCTCCTGATCCTCGACATCTAGCAGTGCCTCATCATGCTCACGCTCGAACATCTCATGGTCCTCTATCTCATGTGCCTACACATTAAACGAGCTAAGTTACTATCATGATACTTATAAGGGTTCCCGTAAGGGTTTTAACTGTCAACGCTACTTTAAGTAGTCCGACCATGAACTTGGCAAGAGTTCTTATTATCTTTGTGAGTTTATTATTATATCGTCACATCATCTCTGAGGTTTATAACGCTTAGCTCTGATACCATTTCTGTAACACCCCCAGATCCGGGGTCGGGGATCCGGGTCGTCACAGTCTTTCTCTTCACAATATCACTTAACTTAATTAATAATAAATAACCTCATATTGTGACCCCACACTAACACACACCACAACCCGTTATAGTCTCAGAGATGAAATTGAAATAAGTACAAGTCCTTGAATCCACAATTTAAAAGTTATTACAACCCAAAATGATTACTTGATAAGTTTACAGTTAATTGCCATTATCTGCCACAAGTTATAATTATACAATATTTGGTTCCCAAAAGTAGAAGGTCTGATCTACAGATAGATCTATCTCTGCAGCTATAGCAGCTATGATCTCAACGGGAAGGCGCGGGGCGCTTCCCACGCTCTTGCGCCGGGTCTGCTTGAGTCTGGCCATCTTTCCTAACTGTTGTTGTGTGATGAAGAAATAAAGCAAGAGTGAGCATTACAGCTCGCAAGATAATATATAGTGTAAACAATAATGCAAGTATCTAAATGGATAACTTACTAAAATCCTTTATCAAGTGTAAGATAATTACTTACTGGATATAAGCAAAATCAAGGGATGAAGTTACCAAATACTTCACTATACTTATATCATTTATAAAGCTACTTGAACTACCAGTGTTCAAAGTATAATGAGCTTTCAACAGTTCATCACATAGATGAGACTACAAGACAAGATTTGAATAGATTAAATCTTTGAAATATTATTGAATGAAATGAAGTTATGAGATACTTCATTCAGTCCCGATATATATATCCGCATATATATCTCTTTATACATTTCCTGAAAACCTCTATCATGTAAAGTATGAACAGAGTTTGTAACATCCAATGAATTTTTGGAAAGGAAAAGAATTGTGGCATAAACCTGATATCTTGCTGATCAGGCAAAGATACCAATAAGTAACCTTTTCTACTGTAGATGGATGAATTCCTCGCCGGTCATCACCCTGGCCGCATTCGGACCTCGCGCTAGACCGTTACCCGGCAACTCACGCGTGGATGGACTGTTACCCAGCCTCTTACACCTTCATAGACCGTACCCCGGCCTGTCGCTTATGCCGACTCAATCAGATGGACTTACTTCCCGAACATTGGGCAAGTAATCAAATTGTTGTCTCAAAACAGCAACCACGTTGCGACTTACTTCCTGAACATTGGGCAAGTAATCAAATTGTTGTCTCACAACAGCAACCACGTAGCGAATATAAAATACACCACAGAGCCGGATCCCTCAGGTTTTGAGCGAGTATTTAAATCCCCTTGAAAAGAAGATCTTAAATTTAAAAATGAGTTTTTGGGATCCGCTTTAACCTTTAAAAATCATTTTGAAGACTCGAAAACATTTTTAAGAATGTTTGGAGAAATGCTGATTTAATGAAATAAATCAGTCCCGATATATTAGAAAATATCTGAATATTATTAAATAATATTCCCATAAGGATAATCTCTATATAAATAACTTGAAGTAGAAGTTGTAAAACTTATAATTGAAATGTGTATTAAATAACCAAAGATATACTTATACGAAAGTACTATCTTCATTTGAATAATCAAACATAAGTTTGATTATCGACGCCTTATTCTTTAATAAAATAAAGAATATATTTCAGTAAATAATCGGAGTCATAGGTCCTCAAATGAATATTCGAATAATATTCAATAAATAATATAAAGTGAGTCATAAGTCCTCGAATGAATATTCAAGTAATATTCATTAAATAATATAAAGTGAGTCATAAGTCCTCGAATGAATATTCAAGTAATATTCATTAAATAATATAAAGTTATCGAATAAACCTTATTCGATTAATAGTTTTTAAAAACCATATCAATATATATATATATAAATATATATATATCATATACTCGGGAACATCTACTCCCGGTTTTAGAAAAGGGTTCACCTTTGGGTCCCCTATACTCAGGGTATACGCAACTACTGTTTATCTCTAGCATAGGTATTATGCAACTAATAAGCATTTGAACCAACAGATATATAAATCAAGAATACGAAACAGGCATGCATATATACCATATCACATGCTCCAATATATCGCAAGAATTTGCTAATAACAAATATGCATTTATTACAAGATCATGCATATACACATATACATCACAACAACAGTTATACGGGTAGAAAACTTGCCTGAGCGACTGGGGGTTACAAATGGTTTGGGACGAGTCTGGTAACCTATAAACAACATATAAGTTGGAATTAAACCAAAGTCACTTATAATTCTATACTTTAACCAATTTAGACTCTAACGCTTGCTTTGCGCTTAACGATTCACTTAAGTCGCTCGAGTACCCTCGGCTCCACCATTTTTAATAAATTAACCATTACGAGTTTTAAGGCGATTCTTTCGCGAGTGTCTTACCAACTGCCTATTACACTTTACATAAATGGTTCATACTCCAATTAGTCCTTTAAGGTCTTTAACCAAAGTTTCAAAGTAAGGCGAGGGGTAATGGTTCATTCACGAAATGTCGTTACTTAAAACGGCCGTTTCTCCTAAATCGTACATCGGAATCAAACGAACCACATATCAGAACGAAGCTCGTAACATGAAATATCTAATCATGGAAATGGTCAAAACCTAGCAGGGAGTTCTCTGGTCCTAATGTTAAGAACAAAACAGCCTAAAGTAAATCGGACATTACGACGACTATGTTTACGCGATTCCCAATTTAAAACACTCCAATTCAACCCACAATCAATCCACAATCACAACCCAATCAAAACTCCCTCCATACTTCATCATAACAGCCCCAAAAACTCAACATTAACAATTTATACTTATTCTTAAACTTGAATTTAAAACTATACTTAAGTCCTTTAACTAATAAACAAGATTTCAACATCCAATTCACTACAACTCCCTCCCAAACTCTAAACATACAAGCATCAAGCTTCTGTTTTACCATAACAATCAAAACCATCCTAATATACAAAGTAAAGTTAGGGTTTGGAGATGTTATACCTTCCTTGAAGTGATTTGAGTAGCTAGGAAGCCTTAAGAAGCCTTGAGATATCTTAGGGATGCTTGGATCTTAAAGGAAAAACAAAGAAAATCAAGTTAAAAATCTTGAAATCACTATTCATTATCTTCTTCATTGATTTCTTGGAAGAGATTGAGAATGAATTGGAGGCTTAAACTTATAGGATAGCCATATCTATGCATAAGGAGTATTATATAATTACCTTACTAATTAAGGAAGCTTGGAACTTGAATTTTGAATTTTCCTCCTTGAAATGAAGAGAAAAGCCGAGAGCTTCTTGATGAAGAAGTGAAATGATTTTTGTGTTTGTGAGTTGTTTTGCCTAGCTTGGTTGCTTTTAATTTGTTTTGGGTTAATTACCTTTTTAACCTTGAACTTTGTGTGGTTTTAAATCAACCACACCTCCTTCCCCTTATGTCATGCTTATGTCACCTTGTGATGTCATCCTCCCTCACTTGCCCTCTTCTTATTGGTTGGATGACCTCATCATCCCTAACCTCCTTAATTAACTCCTAATTGTTTGCCTAATGACCGCTGATCTGTTATACGGTTCGCTTAACTTTCGTTCTCGTTTCTCGTTTGAGGGATCATACTCGGGATCTTATTACTTGGGTTTCCTTAACCTTTCTCAATACATTATATTCCTTTTATGGTCCTCTCTTATAATCCTTTAATTTAAATCTTTTTTATCCTGTTACCTTATACTCAATTCTTTCTGTATCTAGTGGATTTCCGGGAAAAATCAAAGTGTTCGGAATTGGATTCTGACGATCTTTACATACACTTATATACAATATAGAGTACCAATAAAATCTCAGAATATCCATATAAGAACCCCTACATAGTGTGGCATGAAAAGTTTTCTTGTTCAGAAATATCAACAAAAACACTATTCATAAGGGTTACAAAAAGTTCAAAATTTTGGGGTTATTACAACATCAGCTGTTGGTATGCAACATGTTCACAGGGCATATGATGGACTTCAAAACCCTGACCTTAAATTGCATCTCAAAGCCTCTACCATCTGTGTGAAAGGAATTCTCTCTGAACTTGCTGATATGAAGGCATCTTATGCTAATTTACAGAACAAGATTGATTCATTTATGATTAATCCACTTACTTCAGCTGAACTCATAAGTATGAAAAAAGGCTGTTAAAGTCGTAGTTCAATCTCAACAAAGCATGGATACTCGATTTTCTTCCTTGAAAGATAAAGTGTCTTCAATGGCTGATAAACTGGATACTATGTTTTCTCTTCTTTCAGATACTGATGCCAAAAAGGGGGAGAAAATAACTGTCACAAAATGTACACCTGACTCTATTCAATTGAAATATAAAGATACTGATGATGATGGTGATAAGAATCCGGTTGCAAATGTTCAAATTGCTCTTATTGCTCAACAACCTCAATATTCTACAAGATCCGGTTCTTTAGGACAAGGAAAGTCTACTGGTGCTCATGAAGTTAAGCACAATACTAATGCTGATGCTCCTTAAACTGGTGATATTATAATCTCTAATATAGCAGATGCTAAAGGATTATTCTTTCCTTACAGACACAAGGAAACAGGTGAAGAGATTGTTCAGTACTACAAGGATAAGAGGTTTGAGCAAAAGAATTCCAGAAGTGCTCTTGGGTTGATAACTGAAGAATTTTCTGATCTAACAACTGAAGAAGCAGTTATGCAACAGAAGGAGTTAATGGCTCAAATTGAAGCTGAAGCAAACACCTCTAAAGGAAGAGGAAAAAGAGGTGGAAGAACTACAAGAGCCAGAGGAAGAAGAGGAAGATGAAGAATTTCTAATTCAAGACAAGTGTCTGCAATTGACTATGCATTTCTGAATGTTTTATTCAGAGAAGGTTTTGTTCCTATACAAGGACATGATTTAAAAGAAGAAGCTGAGGATACTGAAGAGATGATTGTCCAAAGAAAGAAAAAATCAACCACTGACATTGCTCAAGTTGATATAACTAATGCAAATGTGTCTCTTGTAGCATACATAAATCCCGAGGTAAAAGCATATCTTGATGCTGTGAACCTGATAGCTGATTTTGACACTGATAAAAAGGTGATCAAAGTATTGGATGAATTGATTCTTGATGAACAAGATAGAATTGACAAAAGGAGAGCTAATCAAGCATGCAGTGACTATGAGCAAAGAATTCTAAATTCAAGGAGAGAGCTGTGGCAGAAGATAAGAGAGAAGATTCATGATTTATCTACAGGGTATGCTCCTCTCAGCAAGAATGATAAAAGTTGGAAAGATGTTTATTCATTTAGTTATCTTAAAGGATTCAAGCATATTGAATTTGTGTCAACAGGACTAAGGGATTCTATTTCAGAACAGGAGAATGTTGATAAGTCCATCAAGAAACCTTCTTGGGTGGAATATAATGAAAAGCTAAAGCTTATCAAAACTCGTACTAGAGGAGGTATTGGTCATTCTGGAATGGAAACTCTGAAGTCTGATTTACTAGACACGGATATTCTGACTGACAATCTTGGTGAGAGAGTTACTCATTCACATCTTGAGAAAGTTGAAGTTGTAAAGATTGTTTATAGGAAGATAAATCTTGGTGATGTCAGAGAAGAGATTCTGTACTTCTTGTGAGATGGTAAATGTTAGGTAATGAATCACATACAGAGGGGGAGGGTGAATGTGTTTTCTGATTTTAGGATTTTCTTGAAAGATAATGGTTGAACAAAGTAAATTAAATCTTATATAGAAAAGTTTCATGCAAAAATTAAACTTGTATAAAATAAAGAACACAGATCTTCAAAACTCGCTTAATTTTTGTATTAAAAATTAAGATGCTTTGCTACAAAATTTCTAAGCACTTCTAAGTTAAAGAGCTCAGCTTCTTCTCGAGAGTGTTACAAGAATTTTTATCTAATTTGTTACTTCTATGAGGACCAGTGTTAACTTTATAGCTCAATTAACTGCTGGTTTACATAGTGGATAATAAACATGCTATTAGCTTTTCTAAAATGTCACTTGTCATTTCTATTTATAGAAAAGCAAATCTTCCATTTCTGGATTAGCATATCTTTAGCATCCCGTGTTTACTTATTTCCATTGATCTTGCACACTCAGTTAATCCGTGTTTACACTGGATTAACTGGTTTACAATGTTTTGAATTTTAAAGTTTAGAAACAAAATTAAATTTATTTTGTTTAGAATTTATCAAAATCTTTTCATCCCACTCGGTAAATTATGGTTCATCCATGGGGCACTTAAAATGAATATGCAATCAGGAAATAAGAAATGGAAGATTAATCTAACACATTATTTAATTGCAAATTTATTTATATAAAGTCTACAAAAAGCAGCTTAAAGAGTGTGCAGATCATGAACAAAGAAGACAAATACAATGGTGATTATGTTCCTATGTATAGAACGTATACTGGTCAAGAAATGAAGATGGAAAAGGGAGTTACAGTTCTGAAAGTTTTTCTCAACAATCCTCAGTTATCTTTCAGTCCTGATCATGAAGATGTCAGCTTAAGTTTTATTTTGATTGGTGGTCTTGAAATATCTAAGAGTCCGATTTCTAAATTAAGATCAGCCATTTATCAGCTTGGAGAAGATACTGAAGAGAAGAAAAATTTGAAGAAAAAGCTTGTCAAAGTCCTTCAAGACCAGGAGGAAGAAAGGTTAAACAAATTTCTGGGAACAACTGTCAGTTATCTCAGAATACTGGAGTAAGCCTTATTCCTTGTACATTTTGTAATTGGTTTTGGCATCATTGAGAATGGAATTTGTGCTTTATTACATTAAGCATAAATTGGGGGAGATTGTTACATGCTGATTCTCAATGATCAGGAGAAGCTCAGGATCTGACTGTTTTAGATGTCATCAGGATTTGATGTGCCATCAGGATTTGATGCATCATCAGTATCTGCAGAACATCAGCATCTGAAGGCGGTCTGTTATGAAGATTGATTATGTCCCTTATTTTGAGGGATGGATATCTGTTCATTTTGAGTGATAGGACTTTTTATATTCAGTTAAATAAATGTAGCATTTTCTTTTAGTAATTGAAAATGCATATCCCAGACTGATTTGTAGCAGCTGTCTATTATATAAACACAGTTTAGGTCATCACATAGTGATGAACTCCAGTATTGTACAACCTAGCAGCTCTCAAGAACATCAGTATTTCTTGAGAGAGTTTGTAACAGTTTTTATCAAAAATATAAAGAACTGTTATATTTTTATACTTGTTCGAAATGTTTATACAATTGTATCCAACCCCCTTAAACAATTGTATTATTACTGGGCAACACATCGCTACCCAAAATGGTGACATACTCCTCCCTAAATCTAGACAGAGCTTCCTCCATGTCTATTATGAAATATTATGATAACCATGCATCAACATTCCCATCCTACTCAGCTTCATCCGTAATATAATCTTGATGCTCTTCAACATCTTCTTTATAAACCAGTAAAATAGCTTGATAATCTTGATTGGACATGCCAGGAGTTAATATTGAGCAACATTGGTAAGACCCTCCAATTGGTCCATAACTATATCAGTAACTGTAATTGGTTGAGCTTGGGTGTCTTGAAGCCATTTGATCAGAAGGCTTGAAGGTGGTTGTGTGGAGGTAGATGGTAGGTCAGTGTTTAGGGTTGTAGTGTTTAGGGTGATATGATGTGTAACACATGTGACTGTGGTCATAGTTTGACTCACAGTGAGAGCTGTGGTTTTGACAGTGTGTTGATCACTCTGTGAGTGACCCTCCATTTGAATTGAAGGGGAGTTAGCCAGGTTACTGTCATGTACCATGGCCTCAAACCTTTTTTCTTCTTGCAAAGAACCGGCACCTGAATGTGCTTGATTTCTTGCCTCTCCGGTGGATGGATCATTTGCAATTGGACTCCTCGTTTCAATTATCAAATCAATCTCAACTTGGATTTTGAAGGGAGTTATCCCTTCTAGAGGAACCTCCAATTGAATCAGAGAGTATTTGAGTAGCTTCCCCTCAAGAGTACTGCCCTCAAACCTTAAGGCATCTGAAGATTCATTTGTACATGAAGATGCAGTGGTTGTCACAAGGTCTTCAGTAAAAGCTATGAAACCCCTGTATTTATGATGGTATCATCAAGGTATACCTCAACATGTATCCACTCGCCATCTAAATGTGGGTTATGAGTAGTGATCACAGTTTTAAGAACTTTATCACTTGATTTTGGAAGATCTTGAGAAGTTGATTCAAGCCCTTCATTGAATGAAGAAGAAATTTTAGATATAAGAGTAGTGATTTCAGTGGTGAGTGTTGACAACTCCGCTTGAGTAGAATAGGGAGTTTAAAGTGATGTGCTCTCCAAGTTTATGCCAACTTCTTTCACCTTCTTGAGAATGATCAAGAAGGGGTGTAGTCTCTGTAAAAGGTTCATTTGAGAGAATGCTTTGTTCAATAGTGACACCTTGTTGAGAAGATACCACTAGAATATGTTTTGACTCCTTATTTAAATCTGCATCTTTTTGAGAAGATACAAAAGTGGCCAATTGAATGGATAACTCTATTTTCTTCTTCCTTAGTTTCTTGACCAGGTGACTCTAACTCTCACTTAGTTTCTCTCCACTCTCATTGATTACACTCAGTTTGATATGCTTTATCTTCTGTTTACCAACTTCACCCTTTTGAGAGGATGGAGCAGTTTCGTTACTAACATCTAAATGTTTTGAAGAAATGGTTACATCTATGGAAGGCCCCTATGGAAGGCCCCTGTGGAAGGCCCCTGTGGGTTATTGTGACGTCCTCAATCTCGGGGTTAGGAAATGAGGACTCACACACCTTTAATCTAATAATTAAATAAACATAAACCCCGATTAACTACTAACAGGATCAATAGGATAAAGTATGAGACAAGATTACAACTACCAATCATAAAATATAACTTACAACCCCAAATTATTATTAAATAGACAATATCGATTCCGGCTGGGAACCGACAGATAACCCATTGTATCTTTATAGATTTCCTTCTAGGCGCGTGCTCACTCAAAAATACCACTACCAGCTCTGGCAACCGGAAGCCCTCAACACGGTAGGGACCACCAGGTACGCTCTTACGTGCAGTGTGCCTAAGTCTGGCCATCTTCTTGCTTAACTGCCATGGTTAGATTAAAACAAAACATATGAGTATATAACTCAGCAAGTAACTATAAAGCAGTTCTATAATATCAATTCCATAATACACTTTACCATACTCAGGGCATTATACTTTGTTTGTTCTAGGTGACAGATTTCTAGCTTTTGGGATTAAGGAAAGGTTTTGAAGGATAATGTGGGGATTTCAAGGAACAAGGCTCAATGCATGACGAAAGCCGACATTCATCATAAATCATTAAAGGATCAGAATAGATCTTTCAGAAAGCGGAAAGCAACAGTATTTCACTTTATGAGATCAAATTTATGATCAACAAATTAAAAATTCGGGTTCTCGAGCTTTAAGCTCCACTTTAACATAATCAACTATTTTCAAAACAATATAAGCCATTTTCATTTTCAAGGATCAATTTACTGATCAGAAAGTTTCAGTTCCCTTTTAAATAATCAATTAGAACCCTTGATTGGATCACTTTTATCTTTCTATTTCATTATAATACGGGTGATCAGCCCGTACCGACCTCCATCCGGTCTTTAAGGTACCAATCGGCATAATTTCAGCCTTAAGTTGGACTAGCCCCGCTAGCCTCTTACCATGATTGGACTAGTCCCACTAGCCTCTTACGTCCCAATCCAATTCATCAGGAATTCGTTTGGAAAACCTTGAGTTGGAAAAATAAATAGGTTTTCTACAATCCATTTTATCATTACCAAGATTATGAAATCATTCAAACTCTTTCGAGTCGAAACTCATTCTTAAGTCAGATTTAAAAAAAAAATAAAGTTCAAGGAGTGATTCAAGGATAAGCAAGAAACAATTCTTAAGGATTCTGTATCAAGGCTAACAAGGTACTTAAGTTAGAAGGATCAACATCTGTTTAGGGACCAATAGGGTGATCAGGAAATAAAGTATCATTAAACAGGGTTCACAAAGATAATTATAGGGTTCAATACAATTCATGGCTTAATAAATAACTTGAACAGAAAGGACAGGTTATCAAAGGGTTGAATCAGTAAGCCTATCAATAACAGTTTATCAAAATCAAAGGCAGGGTATCTCAAATCAATATCGGGGTTTCACTAATTACACAGTTCAATACTCTACATGGTATGAACAACATTCTCTTTATAATCATTTACACAAGTAATCAGAGTTACTTGCCTGAATTTGCTTTCCTGAAGGTTGAACTACTGCCACATAGTATACCCTTTCCTTTCCTAGCCTGAATGCCCTCACGCTCCGAATCTACAATAAAAACCAAAACCTTAATCAGTTTCTCAACTCTCGTTCCCGGAACGATCACTCAATACGATAACTCGATTATAACCTTTACCCGAGTATACGAATATAGCTTATACACATAAGCACATAGCACATCACACGTCATATATATTTTACTCTTAACCTTTACACCTTTATATACTCGACCATTGTCTTATAAACATCCTTTTCTTAATTCAAAGTCAAATCGTACTTTATAATAGTACACATAGCTCTTTTTACTAGAAATTCTTATACGAATAAACAAACGGCAAAACTTGCAGTATCGACCTTAAAGTCATCTTTAAGCCAACAATACAAATCAATCATCCCATTTCCATATACTTTAATTTGAATCAAAACAACCACAAATAAATAACCTTAATTCTAGAATTTCACATGCAATTACTTAGCAAGGGATTAGAACCAATTCATTCATTTCTCTACTTGCATTCTATTCGGTCATTCACATAAAACACAACCATGTATACCCAAATTCATCTCATATAATCGAACACAAATAATGCAAATCACAAGAATCATTTACGCAATTAAACTTCATCCATTTTAATAAAAAATCTGAATCATAATCTTATTAAGAATCAAAAATCAACACCTTCTTTTAACTATAAAAATTCAAACACAAACACCACCCAATAATTGTCATGCAATCAAGTTCTCACTAGCCACTAAGATAATTAGCAAAAATCAACTTAATTCTCTTTTTAAGCATAAGACCCATTCGAGTTTTTCAATAAATCACACATGCAAGGATCAATTTTGACATGCAAAGTTGTATATCACATTTCCCACATGTTTTATACCTTAACTTAACCATTCAATTCATTTTCATCAAGATTCTCGAATCACAAATCAAAACATCCATAATGACTTAGACTTTAACCAAATTATTCAATTATCTCGCATGCATTCACTTAATCATCAAGTAATTCTCTCCTAGACCCATTTTCAATAAATCACACATGCAAAAATCAATTTAACACATCATTAAAACTCCACTGGCTCTCCTTGGATCATAGCCGGTGGTGGTCGAACTTAAGAGAGCCCGCAACAGGTCTCCTCTTGAGTTTTAAACATCATAATCCACTCGAATTCACTCTTATAGTTTTGTATCAAGAAATCAATTTCCTTGAACACAACCATAGAGATCAACATCAAAACACTTACACAATATTTACATGCAAGTGGAAATTGAGATGTATACCAAAAATAGAGACTAAATAAAGCAATATCTTTGAGTTTGAGTGAGGTTTGAGTGTTGCATGCAAGAGAGAGGGATGAGAGATGGAGAGAGCCGAGAGAGAGAGAGAGAGAGAGAGAGAGAGAGAGAGAGAGAGAGAGAGAGAGAGAGAGAGAGAGAGAGAGAGAGAGAGAGAGAGAGAGAGAGAGAGAGAGAGTAGCCGAGAGGAAGAGAGTGAAAAAGAAAAGAGAAGGGGAGAGTGGAGTGCATGGGAAAGAAAAGAAAAAAGGGGGGGGAAATGGTTTATAAACTATCAAAGGCAAGGGCATTTTAGTAATCTACTAAATCCCTTTTATGCCTAATTGATTCTTTTTTTTACTCAAATGTAATAAAAATTAATTATAAAATATATCTCTCTCGAAAAGTCAAAAATTATTGCAAGTGACAATTTTAATGCGTAGATCTCAAAATTAGCTTTCAAACCATTACTCATAATAGATTTTTGAGTGGACGGTTGATTTTATATGAATTTCGCAAGCTCGCCTTAATAACAATATTTTTCCACATAAAAATCAATTAAAATGCAATGACCACAAAATAAATCCATTCATTATTTTTAAAAAGTCTCTAGGACTACTATGAAGATAACAAAACAAATCCCATGTTTTTATCTTACTCGGATGATTTTATAAAAATGCATGAGGGGTAAATAAACCTTTATTCAAATCAAATAATTCTTTTAAATTCATAAAAATGTCACAAAGCACATAGTCATGCACACAGACAAGTAATCACACATATACGATCACATAACAACTCAGGTCTGATCAGAGAATTTTTCCTTCTTTAATCTTTACCCCTTTTTACGCGTATCGGGTCACGTTGAGCTTGACGGCCCGACGCTCAGCTTTTCGATTACGCTTCTCATTATCACTATCGACCGCCACGTCACTTAGGACGAAGTACTTTATTTAAACATTCCTTTCACTCAATCACACATAATTCACATTTTATATTCTTTAAATCTTTATTAGGACGGGTTCCGTTCTACCTGACGGCCCGACAACACAGCTTAACTTCTAAGCTGACTTTTTAATTTGGAACGCTTTTACTTACGCTCCTATATTCTAATATACAGAAAAGACAATTAATCAACACTTAATCACATAATTATAATCACATCACATAAAACATACTTTATTGACTTAATTACGTCGAAAAATTCTCAGTCGTCACAATCTACCATCCTTAAAAGAATTCTGTCCCCAGAATCTAGTCTAAGCAAATAGATGGGGATACTTTTCTTTCATTTTGCTTTCTAATTCCCAAGTCCATTCTTCAACTAGTGGATTTCTCCACAATACTCTAACTAGAGGTACAACTTTATTTCTAAGCGTCCTCTCTTTTCGGTCCAAAATTCGAACTGGCTGTTCCACATAAGACAAATCTAGTTGGATTTCCACTGGCTCCAACTCGATTACATGGCTCGTATCAGCATTATACCATAAGAGCACACAATTTCATCATCTCTTCATCAGCATCTATTTCAGGTAAACTTTCAGTTTCTGAATCATCATCATCAGAATATGATGACTCTGAATCAGACTTTATGATGAGTGCCTTTCCTTTGCCCCTTTTTGAGGCAGCCATTTTAGGAGATTCCTCCTCAGCCTTAAGAGCAATTGTCCTTGACTTTCTTCCATGCCTCTTGCTCCTTTGATCCATCTCAAGTTCATAAGTCTTGAGCATACCATAAATTTCATCAAGAGTAGTTTCAGTAAGGTCATAGTTGTCTCTTATGGTAGTAGACTTCAAATCCCAACTTTCAGGAAGAGCTAAAAGGAATTTTAGATTTGAATCTTCAAGATCATATTCCATGTCCACTAGTGACAGATCATTCAAGAGTTTGACAAACCTGTCGTATAAGTCAGTTAATAACTCATCAACTTTTGAGTCAAAGTACTCATACTCTTGAGTGAGTATAGTCCTCCTGTTCTTCTTGATTGCATCAGTTCCCTGGCATCTTGTCTCCAAAGCATCCCATATCTCCTTTGCAGTCTTGCAATTAATTACCCTGTTTGACATGACATTATCAATGGCACTATGCAGCAAATGCCTTACCCTTGCATCTTTGGCAATAGATGAGATGTCTTCAGCTATGTACTCACCTTTCTCCTTTGGTATGGTCATTGTTGGTTGATCAGCAACTACAACAGAGAGCTTGGTTGGCTTATATGGTCCTTCATTAATTATGTCAAGGTATTCTGGATCTGTAGCTTCCAGAAACATAGCCATCTTCACTTTCCATATGGAATACTCAGAAGGTCTCAGTATGGGAACCCTAATAGTCTCATATCGACTGTGGGTTTGAGTCTTTTGAGTTTCTTCAGTTTTGGTGGGCTTGGTTGGAGTTTGTACTTTTTCAGATATGATTGTTTGGATCTTTACTGTATGTGTGTTAACAGAAAAGCTCTGGTACCAATTGTTAGGTCACACAACACTGTAGAAGGGGGTTGAATACAGTGTTACTACAATCAAATCGATTTTGAACACAAGTAACAGTAAACAGATATATTCAATATGATAAATTTTGTTACAATGGAATTGTTCTCTCTCAGTGATGAACAAATATCACTAAGAGCTGCTAGGTTACAATGTATAATCTTCTCGATAATGATAACACATATAGTGTAAACACTAAGTCTGTGTTTATATAGTACACAGTTACAAGATAACTTCTAATTGATATGGAATATAATTTTGTCTCCTAAAATATATCAATCAGATATCTTCTACAAGTCTTCCAGAATTCTAACTCTTTCCATGCATATCTTCTTCTTTTTTAAGTATCGATCTTCTACTCTAAATCAGCTTCCTTCCTTAACTGTAAGTCTTCCCGCACTTAAGTTCTGATATGACCTTAAGTTCTGACTTCCAGTAAGTCCTGATTTCAGTAAATCCTGATTTGTCCTATTGTTAAGTTCTGAAAACTAAACACAAATCATATTAGACATGACATCTCAAATATATCTAACACTTTTATTGATCAGATGCTTGACAAGTTGGCTGGGCATGAATACTATTATCTTCTGGATGGCTATTCGGGTTATAATCAGATTTGCTTTGCTCTAGAAGATCAGGAAAAGACTACTTTCACTTGTCCATTTGGTACTTTTGCCTTCGGAAGAGTTTCTTTTGGTTTGTGTGGAGCACCTGCCATATCTCAGAGATGCATGATGGACATTTTCTCTGATATGATTGGTCAGAATGTGAAGGTGTTTATGGATGATTTCTCTGTGTTCGGTGATTTTTCTGATGAGTGCTTGCAAAATCTTGGCGCCGTTCTTAAAAGGTGTGTTGAGACCAATCTGGTTTTCAACTGGGAGAAATGTCATTTTATGGTGCAACAGGGCATCATTCTTGGGCACAAGGTCTCTAGTAAGGGTCTCGAGGTGGATAAAGTCAAGGTGGGGGTAATTGAAAACCTTCCTCCACCAATTTCTGTTAAGGGAGTCCGTAGCTTTTTTGGTCATACGGGTTTCTATCAGCGTTTCATCAAGGACTTCTCTAAAATCTCTAAACCCTTGTGCAATCTTCTAGAGAAAGATGTCCCTTTTAAGTTTGATGACGAGTGCCTAGCTGCTTTTGAGAGCTTAAAGAAGAGATTGATAACGGCACCGGTCATAACTGTACCTAATTGGGATGAACCTTTTGAAATGATGTGCGATGCAAGTGACTATGCAATTGGAGCAGTTCTTGGGCAGAGGAAGAACAATATATTTCATTTGGTATACTATGCTAGTAAGACCCTCAATGGTGCTTAACTGAACTATACTACTATTGAGAAAGAGCTATTGGCTATTTTTTATGGTTTTGAGAAGTTTCGATCTTATTTTCTTGGGACGAAGGTGACAGTTTTCACTGATCACGCTGCGATTCGCTATCCCGTCTCGAAGAATGACTTGAAGCCTAGATTGATTCGATGGGTTCTTTCATTTCAGGAATTTGAGTTAGAGATCAAGGACATGAAAGGTACTGAGAATCAAGTCTCTGATCATCTCTCTCGTTTAGAAAATCCAAGTGCAACTTCACAGAATATGACATTGATTAATGAGTCTTTTCCCGATGAGCAGCTGTTTGGGGTGCAAGAGGAAGAACCGTGGTTCGCAGACATTGTGAACTACCTTGTGAGCAATATTATGCCTCCATACCTGTCTTCTGCTTAAAGGAAGAAATTTCTTCATGAGGTGAAGTGGAACATGTGGGAAAAGCCATTCTTGTTTAGGCAAGGAGCTTACCAAATCATTAGCAGATGTATTATGTATAGCGAAATGGGGGGATCTTACGAGATTGTCATTCGACTGTTTATCGAGGCCACTATGGTGGAGAGAAGACAACAGCTCGTATCCTTCAAGCAGGATTCTTCTGGCCTACATTATTTAAGGATGCACATCAGTTTGTCTTGAAGTGTGATCGATGCCAGTAGGTTGGTAATATGTCCAAGAGGGATGAGATGCCTCTTAATGTGCTTCTTGAGGTTGAAGTCTTCGATGTTTGGGGAATTGACTTCATGGGGCCATTTGTCTCATCTTGCAATAATCAGTATATCTTGTTGGCGGTTGATTATGTCTCGAAATAGTTTGAAGTCAAGGCTTTGCCGATGAATGATGTGAAGGTAGTGCTTAATTTTCTTTATAAGCAGATATTCACAAGATTTGGGACTCCAAGAGTCATAATCAGTGACGAGGGATCGCAGCAATCGCAAGTTCACTACCATGATGCAAAGATATAATGTGAATCATCACATTGCTACAGCCTACCATCCTCAGACTAATGGTCAAGCTGAGGTATCTAACAGAGAGATCAAGCGAATTTTAGAGAAAGTTGTATGTCCATCGAGGAAGCATTGGTCTTTGAAGCTGGATGAAGTTGTTTGGGCGTATTGAACAGCATACAAGACTCTGCTAGGCATGTCACCGTTTCAGTTAGTTTATGGTAAGGGATGTCATTTGTCTGTGGAGTTAGAGCATAAAGTGTATTGGGCTTTGAAGAAGTTAAACCTTGATATGGATGTAGCTGGTAAGAAAAGAATGCTTCAATTGAATGAACTTGGCGAGTTTCGGCTTCAAGCGTATGAGAACAACAAAATGTATAAGGAGAAAGTCAAGAGGTAGAACGATAGGGTTCTAGTGCTCAAATCATTTGTGTCGAGGCAACAAGTTCTTTTATTCAACTCTCGTCTCCGTCTTTTTCCTGGAAAGTTAAAGTCAAGATGGTCATGTCCGTTTGTTGTCAAAACTGTGTTTCCACATGGAGCGGTGAAGATTTTTGAAAATGATCCTGGCCAAGCGTTCAAGGCAAAAGGACAGAGGTTGAGCACCATTTAGGGTCTTACTAGCATAGTAGACCACATGAAATATATTATTCTTTATTGTCCACTTAATCTCAGGATTCCACATCATGCTAACGACGTAAAACAAGCGCTTCTTGGGAGGCAACCCAAGTTTGTTGTACATTAGTAGATAAAGGAAGAAGAAAACAAGGAGAAAAGCATAAAAAAATCAGAAAAAGAAAAAACTTCAGTGCCAACTACAGAAGCACGGCGCGCCCGCGCTGAGAAGTGAGGCGGCCGCGCTGAAAATACAGTAGCACGGCGCGCCCGCGCTGCCGGCTCCCTGGACCTAAAAAAAATCATAAAATCGGAAATCAAATACAAAATCATATCACACCCGAATTTCTTGCTCTCACCTTCCATATTTCCCTCTCCAATTCAATTTCAAACATCCCATTACTCCAATTATTCCCTTAATCAAATCCCACTTCTATTCTAAACCTAATTTTCTTCCTATATATACACATACTTATACACAAATATCTCCATCACTTTTCAATTCTCAAAATTATACATCTCTCTTATACACATCTCTTACTCTCTCTTTTTCAATTCAATGGCACCCAAAAGACAATGAACCCAAGTTCGCAGTAGCACCACCGATTCAATGGCACCCAAAGACAATGAACCCAAGTTCGCAGTAGCACCACCGATTCTTCTAGAGTTGGGGGTGTGAGGCCCATCTTTGCAACTCCGGAGGCTGATGCGGAGTATAAGAGGCTGTTTTTGAAGCCCATAGCCAAGGAGCGAGGTTTGCTGCCATCAGGGAAGGATGGTAAGTTGTTGGAGATGAATGATGATTGTGGAGATGGGTTGGATTATTTTTTGTGAGGCACCATCTGGGGTGCCTATAAGTGTGGTTCGCGAGTTTTACGCGAATGCAAAGGCGGATAAGAACGGTTTTACTATGGTGAGGGGGTTGACTGTGGAGTACAGTGCTGAGGCTATTTGGAGGGTGATCAATCAGCCCGAGAGGAGGCCAGAGCAGGAGGATTGGAATGTTAAGACCGGTGAGGATTTTGATTTGGACCTTATTGTTGCTACGCTCTGTGTTCCAAGTACTCACTGGAAGTTCAAGAAGGGCACAAACGAGTATGCCACTTTCCCTGCCTCGTGTATGAAAAGGTTTGCACGAGCATGGAATTCCTTTATTTGTGCCAACATCATGCCATCTTCTCACGTGCATGATGTTACTGTAGAGCGTGCACGATTACTGTGGGGGATTCTTCAGGGAGATTATGTGGATCTCGGGATGGTGATTTATCAGGGTATTTTGAGGTTTTTGCGAGGAAGCACTACGGGTACTATTTCCTATGCATCCATTGTGACGAAGCTCTGTATGGCGGTTGGAGTTCATTGGCCCGCACACGAGCAACTGCAGCTTCCTAGTGCCCCGATTGATAGTTTGACGTTGTTGAGTATACGGGAGTGGTACGGTGGTAAGCCTGATTCAAAGGGGCTTGGTTATTCTTATGACCACTTGCCAAGTGGACGTCCAGCACCTCAAGGATATGCTGGTGGTACGACTCAGGTGAGCAGAGCAGCTTGGAGAGCTGAGTTAGGTGAGGCCGGTCCTTCACGGTCACAGAAGCAACATCAGGTGGAAGCACAAGAGAATGCTGGTTTGGGTTCAGCGCAGTATAAGCGCTTGATGAGGAGGATGGATGCGATGCTTGACATTCATAGTAGGTTTGCACATGATCTCACCCAGGCGTTGGGGACTGCATTCAGAGCTATATGAGTTGATATTCAGTGGCCAGTATGTTCGGTAAGGACTCTATGTACCCGCCTCCAGACACTCCTGACACTCTACCCGTTGAGGGTGATGATCCTGGTTCCGAGTAGGTATGCCTGATTCCTTACTATTACCTTCACTGAGGACGGTGAATATTTTAAGTTTGGGGGTGGTAGTTAAGGAATATATATGTTATGTGTGTCCATATAGGTTGCATATTCATGTTAGTTTAGTTCATGTAGTTGCATATTTGCCATGTAGTAGTTTTTTTATTTTGCATGTTAGTATGCTGCATATAATTTAATTCATTTGCATATAGTTTCATGATCCCTTAAGTTTGCTTTACTGATTGATTGGTGATATTGATGCTAGTGTAGTGATGTCGTGTAGAGGGATGTTAAGTCCTATCAAGTTGATTTGCATGCTATAAGCAATAAAATTTCACCAAGTCTTATAGGTTGCTTGCGTGCTAGATCATGATCATGTCTTATTTATTTGTCGAGGTTTAATCACTTGCTTATATTTAGAATTTAGGATATTCTCTTAATGACAAAATAACATGGATATTTGAAAATAGGAGAAAAATATTGGATTTCATTGCTAGTTGTTGTGGCTAGTAGCCGGCTCATTTTATATGAGTAGTCTAGGGTTGAGCGAGATGGAGCGAAACGCACTCGTTCAGAAATCATGTAAAAAAAAGAAAAAAAATATAGAAAAAAAAATAAAAAATATAAGTGTTATGCATAATTGATCACGAGTGGGCTCTTTAATACTCGAGTTATTAAGTTCTTAGGGGACTTTGTGCCTAGTGACCTAAGGCTTTCATAGTCTGGGATCCACTAACCTAACGCTCGTTATATGGGTATTATTGCATAAGTCTTTTGTGGACTTCACTCATTGTACGGTCAAATAAGCATATTTGTGATTGTTTATGTGTTGTGAATAAAAGCATGAATTCGTGTAATAATTCCGATATAAGAATTGAATTGTTATAAGTCATTTTGAGTTTAGCTTTTATTCTATTTATAACCTTGTGATTGCCGTGATGAGTAGTGAGTTATGATTATTGATCTAGTTGAGATAGTATATCTTTTAAGCATCCGCACACACACACGTTTCTGGCTTGTAAGTTGAATTGTTAGATTTGATTGATCTTTGGCGAATAACTGCATTTGTTGAGATGTTGCTTATTGGTTGGTTAGTTATTCTGAGGGGATCGTTGCATTCATGTAGCTTGCATTAATGCATTTTTATTTCTTATTTTTTGAGTCTGTTTATGCTTGAAGACAAGCATCGGTTCAAGTTTGGGGATGTGTTAAGTGGCATTTATGTCCACTTAGAACGCTCTATAAAGGCTTGAATTGATGTTTTGTACTCAAGTTATTTGTGTTTTTGATGTGTTGTTGATAGTGTTTTGCATTTCAGACATATATACGGGATCGAGGTGATTTAACATTGCTTTGATGCTAAAATGGTGTTAGGAAGGTGTCGTGAAGATTTCTCGTGGAAAGCCATTAAGAACCAGCAAAATAAAGAAGGCAAATTAATTTTTTTTTCCAGAAGGTCAGCGCGCCTGCGCTGTGCTAGCGCGCGCCCGCGCCAAAGATGCAGAAGAACAGCGCGCCCACACTGATGAAGCTCGCGGTCGCACTATATCAGGATTTTATAATTCTGTTTCAATTAGAAGTCTATTTTCTGGGCATCTGGATTAATTGGTCTGCTATTTAAAGACAACTTAAAGACGTTTTTCATAACAGAGCTTAAGGAGAAGACCTATAGCACAAATACAACCAAGGCGAAGAAGATCTAGTTTATTCTTGTGATAAGTTGTAATCTTGGATGCTCGTTTCTTGTTTTGTTGAACCTAATACTCTAGATTACGTACTTTATTTATTATTCGTTTTATAAAGACCTAGTTATTATACCATGCATTCATCGGAACCCGCGGTAATGATGAGTTCGGTTATGGGCTAATCGTTATCGTGGGGTTTTCAGCGGATTTACTTATGGATTTTAATAGTTAATATATTTTGATACCTTAGTGTGTGGTAATTGATTGACATCCTAGTATTGGTTATGCTTATTCGTCTTATGAGCGTCGCAAACTTATAAGATAGTGTGTTAATCTCTATTGAAGCAACAGTGAATTTAGAGGTTTAGAACTTGCCATGCTAACATAGGTTCATGTATTTATTATGAATGGTTCGTAGGTAATTTTAACCATCTTACTTGCCCTATGTAATCACGATAGATAACTTGCACATTAAACCGTTTTATTGTCAAATTCTATAGATATATAGGTTCTCGATATAATTTGTGTCTATTTAGCTTATATCTCTTTTTTGGATGTCTAGTAGTAGGGTATTCGTACAACGAAAGTTGGCGTTTACTATTTTCGTATTATCTGATTAGTTGTCATCACCATTGCATGCTAAGGTTAAGAATAAAAAGGCTATTGAATGAAGTAGTAATGAAGTTAGAATCTCATGTTTGTGTTATATAAGTAAATTAATCTTTTAATTTCTTAGTTAATTGCATGTCAGTTAGCATGTTAGTTATAAACAATCTCAATTTGTTATTCGTCTTAGCATTGAATAATAACCATACCATTGTTGCATAAGTACATTGATTGAAATTAACCTAAACCAGTCTCTGTGGGAATGAACTAGAAATAATTCTATATTACTTGCGATCGCGTATACTTGCGTGAATATTAGCGCGTGTATTCGTCCTAATAAACATTTTTATCTTTTCATGTTTATCAATATTCGGCTTCTTAGAGCATTAAAACATGCATACTTTGATTCTCTGTTATTCTTTCTCGGGGAAGGGTCTCCATCAGTGATACATATCCTTAGCATCACACTTTTAATTCTTCTTTTGCTTCTAGTCGTTATCTTCATCGCCTCCTGTTATCGGCCGAATTCTTCTTCATGTTATTTATTTTTATGTTGACATACTTTCCTTCCCACTCTTGCAACTTGTGTATGCATTTCAGTTTGGTTTTGGCCAATGACAACTTAATGTTGACATCCAAGGCTCCTTCTTGGGCGATCCTTGACATTTTATCATTCAAGTACGTGGTGATCAGGGCTTTTCTTTGAATCGGACCAGATCGTACATGGATTTTGTATATCCTCGTCTCATGTTCATAGGGGATGCAAAATAGCTCATGCACTCTTGGTCCATTATCAAGTCATGCCACCGGGGGTTTAAGAAAACATCATGCCATTTATAAAATCGTGCATCATACGCCCAGGTTGAGATACCTTCAGCTTCCTTGAAATATAGTTATTCGTAGTTTCTCTGGCAGAGAGATACGTTGGATGATTCAGACCATCAAGGGGCATTAAATCTTTGGGATCAACCCTTGGAATTTCCGACTTCCTTCTTCATGGAAGGCCGTTCGAACAAACTATATCGGGGAACCAACCCTCGAGGCTCCAGACTTTCCAAATTTTGCAAGTAGTCAAGTTTGTTGCTCCCTTTTCAGGTATCTTTTCCTCGATCCGCTCTTCATCATCCTAAGCTTTCAGTCCTTGAAGCCTTCGAGGCTTGGGATATCTTCCTTCAGTCGTTCACTTCTTGGACGTCACCTTCTTGGATTGGCATCCTTTTGACTTCAGGTTTCATCATCCTCTGTATAGGGACTGGAATAATCACAAATTTGATCATTGATGGGTTTCAATAGTGAATATAAGGGGGTTTATAGCCTTTGCACGTTTGATGTTGAATTCCACTTCCTTGGTTATAATCTTTGAATCCGTATCCCGAATCATCCATGGTCCGGGAAAGGAGAATATTGGTAGAGCTAAGGTCTCAACTACCATCGAAAATTGGGGATTCAACCCCTAAACTTCAAGATTCTATCTCTTAAATTTGGGAATCTTAAATCGTCCCTTCGTGTTAAGATCGGCTTTTCGCCTAACGCATCTCCAAACTTGTTAAATCTTGTCGATGTGCTCCTAATGAGCTCAAATTCTTTTTCGTAACAATTTGAGGAATCATCCTTTCGTGCCCAATGGGCTCTTTGCTTGGTCGTCTCTTTACCATATGGACAATCAATGTCCTACATATCGGGACAAAAGAAATCTCAGACTCCTTTACGAATGGGGCTCAGCCCTTGTAAATACGGGAATTCGTACTCCTAATGCGGTCGACGCTGAAGTTTACTCTAATCAGGTGAGTTAGCGTTCCTTTTAGACGAAAACATATTTGTTAACATCCGAAATTCGATTGGGGATTCATCCCTTGGTTTTCCACTTCTTGAGATTGGGTACCGGTTCCTTGAATCAGCGTTCGGGTCACAAGGAATCCCATAATTACGAGACTGACTTTTTCATTTTGTAATTGAAAGTTGTGTTATGATGAAGCGACAACTTGAGTTGTGGCTGGTAGATCGTGATTTCTCTATGATTACAGATCTTTTTGGGGTTTTCGAATGTGTACTTCATAAGTACAGGTCATCTTCTTTATGATTTGGGGATTCATCCTTTCACGTCTTCGGGGCTAAAAACACCATTTGACATCAGGTTCCTTAATCGACTACACCCTTTTTGGGGAGATCTCCTCTTCATATGAACAATCACTATCCCCGATATGGGGATCATAAAAATCGTAACTTATCCTTTCAATAAGGTTTAGCCCTTACAAATATTAAGGTTCGTACTTCTTATGTACTCGGTCCTGCGTTCCTCCTCAAAATTTTATATCCCGTAAGGTGGGTGATCATTCACCCTTGATGGAAGCACAATTATATGTATGTAATTATCATATATCTACATACATATATTTTAAAAGTATTGCATGGATGAAATAAATAAAATTTTAAAGATCTAAATTATGAATTAGGAGGTCAATTTGAGTAAAACAAATTTTTTTTCTTATTTTACACGCATTCTCCTAAAAATCGGTTAAATAATTTTATCAATTAGACCAATTTTTAATCGACTAACCCGATTTTTAACGATCCTTGTTTTATTTTTATAATTTTTTTTGACATGAACGAGACGATTTGCTATTGGCAAGCGATCAATGACGATAAATCCAAATCAATTATTAAATTTTAAACAATGAATATTGTATTAATTTATCGTAAAATTAGAGAGTAAATTTTTTAAGGGTGAAAAATCAAGATACCAACTTTTCAGCACACAATAACCAAAATATTTAGATGCGGTAATTCCTCACTAAATACCTTTCGAATACGTAAGGGGGAAATGTGCATTTCAATATTTTTAAACTTGACAAACAACACAAATTGAATGATGCGTGTTCAATTATGTGATATTATCCATACACACATCTTTAAGATGCGTGTTCAATTATATAAAACTCGAAATACGCATCTTGTAGATTTTTTCATAAAATATTTTAAAATTGAATCCGCCTATGTAACTTGCATACACTGACGGATAATTTGGGGAGACTTCTCTCAATTTAGACCTTTTGGGAGTTAAAACCTCAAAGTGGTATATTTATATTATATATTTTTTAAAGTAGTATTATTTTAGAACAATCATTTTTTTTTTAGGAAAACAAACCTTTTTAAACACCTACAAATTACAATGGATAAGGCGGGGTGCGCATGAAGATGGGGTAGTGGAACAGAACAATGTCAAAGAAACCGATAATTTTTTTGGGGCGGATTTAGGACCAAATTTGTAGGTTTTTGCACACCTATGGTCAAAAAGGCCTATATAACGTGGAAGTGATCGATAGTGGCCTAGGGGATGTGGACGATGGATATTCAAGTGAGACGAGTTCACTTCATGCAAGCTGAGATTGTACTAATCAATTGAAATGTTACAAAATCTTATGTTCATATATACTACTCTATTTTTCTCACATTCTTATTTTGAACCATGAGGGATGCTTTAGCATTCTTCTCCTCCATTTTCCGTGCAAACCTTTTGTGAGGCACGTCTAATCATTCTATAAGATTAGAAGATGGATGAGTTACTCCATAAAAGATAGATCACATGGGGACCCCACAACTACAAGTTTATAAAAAATATGTGCAAAATATTTTTATTTACATATTTAATCTTAACCGATTTTTATGTTGAATTAGGATATTTTGATTCTAATTTTAATAATAAGTATGCATATATAAATGAGAATGTACACATATAAACTCCCTTATTATATTTCATATTAAATTAAAAAAAAAAGATTTCCATAAAATTCATGAGTAAATAGCATAATTGTGGTTATAATTTATAGTGATATTAAAAATGTGCCAAAATTTTAAGATTCTTAAAAATGACTAGTTATTGTTTTCGTCTTTCAAAAGAGTTTTCTTGTTAACATCGCTAACACTTCGCTATTAGGTACCATATTTTAAACGTAAGTATAATATTTATGGTAGTACTTCACTCTTTTAAAAAATATAAATGTTTAATCACTTTTTTGAAAACTAGGATTTTATAAATAAAATAAATATAACATAAATTATTATCTATTAACTAATTTTTTAGACATTATAAACTAATTATATGTATGTATAGAAAAACAGTGTTGTATAAATTACTTTTAATTTTTATAGTTCGTACACATTTTATATATTTTTTATACATTCATATTGTATATTTTTGTCAAGTTTGTAAAAATCGAAAATTAATTTAACTCAATTTTGTTCCGAAAAAATGAGTACTCGAAAATCGGAGATTATTCACATTGCTAATCGGGTATCATTATTTAATTAACTTTATTTCAAATTTATTAAATTCATTTAATTCTATTTTTTGAGTATGTGTAATTAATCATATATATATACACACCTTTTGTTAGATTATATAGTTATAAACGGTACTAAAATAAAATAAAATTATCTAATTATAATAACAATTAATATCATCCTAAAAATAATAGAATTTAAGTAGAAGTTGATTTTTTGATAATTTTTGACAAAATGATCAAAAATAGGTTTTGAAAAAGATTTCAAGTATCATTATAAAAAATGTCAATTTTTTTTAATAAAACAAAAATATATAATTTCATGCCTGGTTCTATTTGGGTGAGTTTAATTTTTCGTGACACATTCAAATTTGAACAATTCTTAATAAGGTCCCATTTGGAAGTTAGTAGGGCTGCTATGGGTTAGCAAAACCGATCAAACCAGCACAAACCAACCCTTATTTGGGCCGACCAAACCGAACCATTCAAACCCATGGGTTAGTTGGGTTAAATTTCCGTCCGACCGATTATATTGGGTTGGTTCGGATTTTAACTTTTTAAAACCCTAACCCAACCCAACCCGATCTAATTGTTAAGTCCCTGCTTATTTCTATTATATATTTCTGACTCCCGACCCATTTTAATTTTGGACACAACCTGATACATTTGCTTTTGCCCATAAATGACTATGCACTAGGTAGTAAACAAATGAAGTAATAAAAATAATATATTTTGAATTTGATCGTAATTTTGGACTAAACTTTTTAAATTGAATTGAACTCGGGTCATATGAAGCGGACAATGAGCTGCACTATAAGAAGGTGTTTTCACAAACTATTATGTTAAATCAAGTTGATTGTTTATAGTATTTATGTTTATCATATATTTATGTAGAGCAAAAGTAGATATTGATAGGTTGTGAAATTAAGAATTAATATTTCTTGAATGAAGATTGTATCTTTAACTTTTCACTTATTTTTACGAGAGTTGTGTTTGTCTTTAACTTTACATTTGTGGTATAAAATATCTTTATACTTGTTTTAATATACATGTAATATTTTGAACGATCATTTATTTCTTATATGTAGCATTTTTTTATTGTCTACTATTATGCTTATTCAACTTATTCAACCCAACCTGACCCAACCCATCACTCATATAATAGGGTTGGGTTATAATTTTTTTTTGATATTAATGGGTTGAAAATTTTTAAACCCGAATTAAATGAGTTGAATCACTAAATTGTCGATACCGACCCGACCCAACCCAGCTCATGTGGAGCCCTGAGAGTTAGGGAGTGCCGTTGAAAACTGTGTGGCAAGAAAGTGTGTAGGCCCCATTTGGGAGTTAGGGAGTGCCGTTGAAAACTGTGTCGCGAGAAAGTGTGTAGTGAGAAAAAGTGTTGTGAAAAAAGAAAATTAGATGACTATTTTGTATTTTTTTTTACTTTATACATATTTTGAGATATAATTTATAAAAATATTGATAAGGGTTGATGATGAAATTGATAGTACAAAAGCCGAAAACAATAGACGGTTTTAGATAAAAATGCTTTTCAAACTTTTTTATAATTTATCAAATATCTTTCTGACAATTTTTCGTCAAAAAAATGTTATAATTATGAACAAAAATATCAAAGAGGGCCTAAATCGGTTTTGAATTCGGTTACCCTAAAATTTGATCAAATGAAGGGTTAAAAATCAGTAGTCAATCGACTCCACAATTTTTGAAACACGTATGTTACTTCTGGCCTCTGGGTCGTTTGGTATGATTTGACCAGATGTTGTGTTAAGAAATTTGTTTCCGTCTGGTATTTGCGTTAACTTTTCGAGTACACTACAAAATCAAAATGACTCGGCTTAATCCAAATAAATAATACAATGATTAGTTTTAAAAAGAAAAAAACGAGAAAATGGCCAGTTATTTGAAGTGTTGCAATTCTTGTGTTTATATAGACACAATAAATACGTACACAGCCAATAACATCAGTACGTACAGTTTTCAAAGACGACGACGAAGAAGACGAAGAAGCAGTACAAGTTAGACTTGTTAAACACTTGACAAAAAGACTTCAACCAATATTATCGCGTAGACTTCAAGTCCAATTCATCTCTCTCTCTCTCTCTCTCTCTCTCTCTCTCTCCCCCTTCAATTTATCAGGTATGTCTGTACTTTTGCTCCCTTTTCAAACTTTCAGACAGCAGTAATTTCACCTTATTACCCTCTTCATTTTTACTCTTTTCCTTCATACATTTCTTGTCGGTGTGTGAAATTTTGCTTGCTAATATGCTTGTTAATAGTTTGATTAAAGTTCATTAAGCTAAATTTATAATTATAAATACATGTTTTTGTTATGCAGATCTATGAGTTCTTTTACATGACTACTTGGTCTTTTCTCACTATATTTTATTGCCAGTTGAATGCTTAGATCTCATTTTAAACATAATTATATTATTTAGCTTGTAGCATTTCTTTTCTAAATTATTTTTATGTACAATTTTATCTTCCAATTCTAAGTTTGTAATTGTATGCATCTGAAAATTATGTCATTAGTTTTTTGTTTCGGATTACTTGCTGTGTGTGGAAATGGAATATATGATAATTTTATGTTTGTTTGTAGGAGTATTTACGGAGAAAAACAACTTATTGTCGCTGTCATCGTAATTACTTTACTTGCTAATTTCTGTTGTTAGTTATGTTTGGTGCATTTTAAGTACTCTGTACAATGTATTTGCTTTATTTAGTGAATGCTTGAAATTTATTCATCCATATTATCAATGTAATTCTAATTTTAGGAACTCACTTGCAAGTTGGTAGTAGTATACTCGATTTAGAAATGAACTTTAGCATCGCGTGTCTTATATCTGTATTCTTCCAGGGAATTCTTCTTGGTGCGGTTTGTTATACTGAGATAATGCTTGGATTGTGGAGTTTTACATTGGCTCTGTGTGAACAGACGGATTAGATGCCCTTTACATTAAATAGTTGAGACGAGTATACAACTTATGATCTTGATTGGAAGCTTAACTCCAAGAAAAGCAACACTGTACCTCAAGTTATCTTATCGATTTCGCTAGAATACCTCTTATTTTGCCAAGTTGCTTTCCAGACAGCTAGTAAGGAACATGTATTGAGTTGAAAAATTAATGATTTAAGACACATTGGTATTGAACCGAAATGAAGAAATGGTATGTGGGTATTCTATTTGCATCCAGTCTAATGTTATTAGTTCTGGGGTACTGTGTCATGAAAAATCCTGTCACGGAAAGTTATCGTGCAAGTCCGGTATACTTCAATAGTACAAATCCTCTTCAATGGATCAGTTCTACAGGTCCGCCAGCTGTTCAGCATCCAGATAATAGTAGCCAAGTCGTGTCAGCCGAGACCATCGTCTTGAATCTTTTTGCTAAAAGGAACATTTCCAAGGAAGAGACACAATCTCTGAATACATGGAACTTAATGAAGCACTTGATCAGTCATGAGCAAGCTCTACCTAACGCAGTAGAGGCTATCAAGGAAGGTGGCATTGCTTGGAATATTCTGATGGCTTCCGTCGAAGAGGAAAGACTGAAGAGAAATGAAAATTCGAGTAGGAGGGGAAATGAAAAACAATGTCCCCATTTTCTTAAGAAAATGAATGATACGGAACTTAACGATATGGGTTTTAGATTAAGGGCTCCTTGTGGCTTGACACAAGGTTCTTCAATTACAATAATTGGCATTCCAGATGGACTTCTGGGTAATTTTCGAATTGACTTAACTGGAGAACCACTTCCAGGGGAACCAGATCCACCTGTAATTTTGCACTACAATGTTAGGCTTCATGGCGATAAAATTACTGAGGATCCTGTAATTGTTCAAAACACCTGGACTGTTGCCCATGACTGGGGTGACGAAGAGCGTTGCCCATCGCCTGATCCTGATAAGAATAAGAAAGGTACAATATTTACATTTTATCTGTTTGTGTGTGTGCATATGCGGGTTTCCTCATGATTTTTTTAGTACGGAACAGTTGGGATTATGCATTGTGCTTAATTATGAAATTATATTAAAGTTACTTCTGCAAGTATGTAAATCCTGGGGGTCGTGAAGGAATCAGTTAGCTCATAAGTAATTAAGTGGCCAGCCCCAAAGAACCACACTTCGTGAATACCTTGGATATGATGTAATAATTTTAAATTAATGTATTTGATTAATCTTCAGAAACTGAAAGAATAGAGCAAATATGTCTAATAAACTGGTGTAATATGTTAGTGATAAACCTGCTACGTATTAGGTTCATGCAGCTGTGTGAAGTCTTGTGTTCTAAATAACTATCTACATTGTACCTTGTTTGTAGCACTTGCTAGTTTTGATATGAAACATGTTGATTTTTTCACCAGTTGGAAAGTATATTTTAAATATGTAAAGACTGTTGCATTTTTGGATGGAATTGTAAATTCCTTATCTGAATTCTGAAGAGTACATCGGAAGTGTAACTAGTTGTTTGTAAGGGTTTTTACTCATACTGATGTGGTGCAGTTATTTTCACTTTTTTAATTACTAAATGTTCAGCTCTGCATGTAAAATAGGGTTCATACTAAAAAGAAATATTATGTTGTTCTTACGCGTTTACTTTCAAGCTCTTGAAATTCAGCTTAAGGAAAACCTAAAATGGAAATTTGGAGGCTACCTATTGGCTACTGAAAAACAAAAGAAATACATAATGATGTTGGATGCATTGGCTAGTCGGCCATAGCATCTTTCCTTGTTGAACTGTAAAAATTATATCATTCAAACTCTATTACGTATACTGTGTGCATGTTATAGTCTTTTAATTTATATATTTATAAGTGAATTATGAAGAGATACTTTGTTTTTTCATTGAAATATCTTGTTGAAATACTCAACATCAAGTGAAACTGCAGTTGATGGACTGGATCAGTGCAACGAGATGGTGGGTAAAGATGATACCCGAGTTCTTAGGAGCCAGAGAAATGAAACAAGGAAGGTTTCGATGATTCAAGAAGGATCTATTGTAAGAAAATATTTTCCTTTTAAACAAGGTTATCTATCAGTTGCTACTCTTAGGGTGGGATCGGAAGGAATCCAAATGACAGTAGATGGAAAGCACATTACATCATTTGCTTTACGTGAGGTACTCTCCTTCCCTCCTCTCTAACTGTAAAAAGAGAAATTATAGCCATGATATCTGCCATAATATCCATAATTTTCTGATATTTAGAGTTTCCTTAATCATTATATAAGGCAGTATAAGGATCCCTTATCCTTGCATGTGTCTATCAATTATATAATTTTCATCCATCAAATTACATATTCCAATGAAACTTCCGTTAACAAGTTGGCATGTATTCTGTTCAGACCTTAGAGCCATGGCTTGTTAGTGAAGTACGGATATCAGGAGACTTGAGATTAGCTTCTGTAGTGGCTAGTGGTTTACCCACTTCTGAAGATTTAGACCACATAGTTGACTTGGAAGCACTAAAATCAGCTCCACTAAGTCCTCATAAACAATTAAATCTCTTTATTGGCGTATTCTCTACGGCGAACAACTTCAAGCGGCGGATGGCAGTTAGGCGGACGTGGATGCAGTATGCTGCCGTAAGGTCCGGAGAAGTTGCAGTGCGCTTTTTTGTTGGTTTGGTGAGTCCTACTTTATGTGTGTGTGTGTGCCTGAGCATACTCTGTGCATTTATAAAAGAATGTTCACAGCCATTACTTTTGTTGAAGAATATCAATTGTTGACGAGTCTGGTATTGGTGTCATCAACCTAAATTTGATTTCAAGAAATCTTAAATTGGAAAACTATCCTTAGATTAGCAAACCCTAAATATTTAACTAAATAAAATGTATTTAACTTATAGCATAAGAATCAAAGGGTGAATGAGGAGCTCTGGAATGAGGCACGGACATATGGAGATATACAGCTCATGCCTTTTGTTGACTACTACAGCCTTATTTCATGGAAGACAATAGCCATCTGCATCTATGGGGTAATGTTCTGTCCTTTCTTTGTGCCAAGACAACCACTACCTGTCTTATTGAAATCTTTCTTCAATAGACACAGGTGGTTTCAGCGAAATATATCATGAAGACAGATGATGATGCATTTGTTCGTATTGATGAAATAATTACTTCCTTGAATGGACTTCATGTGAGTCACGGGTTGCTTTATGGTCTCATTAATTCAGATTCTCGACCGCATAGGGATCCTGATAGCAAATGGCATATTACCCCCGAGGTATCTATCTCATTTGAACTCTTATATAAATGATTCATTTGACTATCAGAGACAGAAGTTCATTCTATGTGAAAATAGTACGTAATTTATGTTCTGAAACTATATGTTGTTTAGTCTGCTAGTCTAGAATTATAGACTGGGTTAAGGTTCCTTTATATTTACAGCATTAGTGGGTTTTTATTAGAGAATATCAGAAATATATCAGTTTGCTGTGTCCCTAATTTTTAAAGTTTCACAACTTTGCTAGATTTGTTTTGATAGACATAAATATAATCCCGTAAACTACTATGTATTATTAACACATAGTGGACCGTATGCAAATCCACAAGCCTTTCTAGTTAAGTGAAGATTCAAGCGAGGGAGAAGTGATGCCTAACAATTTGTTGATAATCTTCCTTCTTTGTGCATTTTAAAAATATATGAAGGGAAAATGGCTAGTTTAAATATGAAAATTTAAGCAAGTAGTCCCTCAATCTTGGAATTTAAGTTCTACTTATTTTTTTCTTAAGAATAAATTGCAATAAGCATAAGGGCTATGCTTAAATCTTTATTTTATATGTTACACTTCAAAGCCTACCTTGGTAGTCATGTGGAAAGGTACATGACTACATGAGTAAAAAGATGAATCGGGACAGAATACTTTTGTTCTTTACCTTCCATTTTCTCTTTATTTTTCACTTGGGAAAAACATCTATTATAATATTTCTGCATCCACTCGAGAAGGAGATCAGTTAGTTTGTTTTTCCTACCGTTCACATGCTTAAGAAGTTAGGATTTGGATTTTGAAATGCATCTTTAAAATTTTCTGTTCTATTTTTAAGCGGTGTGTCTAATATCCCCTGTTTTCTTAAGGAATGGTCTGAAGATACTTACCCGCCTTGGGCACATGGTCCTGGGTATGTTGTGACTAATGATATAGCAACAACAATCTACAGGAGACACAAAAAGGGCCGCCTTAAGGTATTAATGATAAAGATGATTCTCCAGCTCACCTTAAAGATGGGAATCCTAATATGGATAAAATAAAAATCCTAATATGCATCTTGTATGAAAAATAAATATGTACTCCAGATGTTCAAGCTCGAAGATGTTGCAATGGGAATCTGGATTGCAGATATGAAGAAGAAAGGATTAGAAGTTACATATGCGAAGGAAGAAAGGATCTTTAACGAGGGGTGCAATGATGGTTATGTGATTGCCCACTATCAAGCTCCAAGAGAGCTGCTTTGTCTGTGGCAGAAGCTTCAAGAAGGAAATCGTGCCACATGCTGCAGTGATTAACATATAATTTCTGGAAGTTTTTTTTGCTGGGAATCTGCCTTGTAACCAACACCAGATTCAAATCAGCAGGCCAAGGTGCAAAATTGAAAAAAAAAGTCGCTGTGGAAGTGAAAGAAAAACGTGCACTGGGGGGAGATTAGTAGGAATCTTTTACTGTTCTATGATTACGAAAATAGTAGTAATGTATATGATGTGAGGCATAGTTTGTAGGAATAGATACAAATGAGTTTGTATCATTTGTCAACGAGATATGTATAGAACACAATGTTATATCGAGTACAAAGCACTAATCATTCTTTTGTATGATATCTGTTGTTTATTCCATAGGATAGTGTAGTTGATAGAGACAAGGCCAGTAGACTGTTATGAGACAATGTGTGAGAAGAACCTTTAACAGGCCATGGAGGTTAATGCAGACATCGAGATTCGAGAGCAGTAACCTCTTTTCTTAATGGAGATAAATCATACAGTAATCAAAAGCAAAGTTTGATAGTTTATGCAGTACCCACAAGACTTCAACAGATGAACATTACATTACAACATATAACAACATAGCGCAAACACCATTCAATATCAGTGTTATATGAGTGGTGGTACCAAACAGTACTAGCACAGCTTCTTCCCTAATAGATAAAATACATAGGCTGAAATATATTTTTGAGTAGAATACAGTAAGAATACATAACATCAAGCAGGCAATAACCCAACACCGGAGCGAGTGGTCGGGAAAATAAGAAACAAACCACTGCAAACAATTCCAACCATCAAAGGGAAACTCTGCATGACTTCATCCATTTCCTTGGCGTGTCCAGGAAACAAACAATCCGTGACACGATGGTCAGAGAAAGCAATGGCCACGAAAACCATGACAGACATAATGGCATGGACGAAATCATTGAAGCCAAGTTTATACCTGTCATCCCTTGGAACTTCAACATTACCGGGATTGAACAACGAGAGACCACTTGGTGTCACAAATCCATAAAAAACTTTCCCATCCGGACCACGGAAACTATCCGTAAAGTGAAAAAAGAAACATGAAAGAGTACAGATCCCCATGAGAACATTCATCATAACAACGCTTACAGAAGTGCAATGCCCTTTCCCATAGATAGATGGAAGTGCCATTTCGAAAGTGAGAAGGGTTCCTGTTGGGAGAAAATTAACGAGCATGGAGGTTTTGGATATTGTTTTCTGAACCCCATTTGCAACTGCTTGTCGTTTGCGTCCACGACCACTTGCTGTCTCTGGCAGAGCAGGCTGCTCATGCTGAGTAGACGAAGAAGAGGGGTCATACTTTGGGGAGGTGTAAACTTTTATTCCAATTTCTTCAGGTTGAGCCATAATTTTGCAATGATTTCAAAGCACTGTAAATATTAAGTTAGCAGATGATCAAACTGTCAAATCCCTCTCAACTTCACCATTTATAGCTGCTTTGACAACTGCATTTTTCTCATTTTTAAATTTTAAATTATAACCGCAAGTAACTGCCTAAGCGGTTTTATATCATAGGATAACTGCTTTGCAGTAATGCAGTTTATTCGCAAATAGTTGGCCCCGCAGTTTGATGTTATTCTCTTCATTTTTCACTACATGCAATTTAATTTTTTTTTTTTGAGAACATGCAATTTAATTTCTAATTCAAATTTAAAAGTATCCAAATTCAGAGTTACTTTCTTCTCTACAAATTTAATATTCAATTTTAATTTCGGCCTCCGAAAAGAATTTATCACGATGAAGTGACATAATGTATCGTCAATTGACAACTATATTAATCCTCACATTTTATAAAAAAATGTATAATGATAACATTGTTATCGTTTCTCCCTCTAATAGCTTGGGTTGAAAAATGAAAATTTGGAGGTTTTTCACATTTCTCTGGATAAAAGTTGGGAGCTAATATGCGCATAGCTTTAATATATAGATGCACATTTTGACGGTAATACCCTTGTGCAGATATAACTCCAACCGCCTCTTTTATTATTGAATAAGTATAATTTGGTCCTAATTCTAATAAAAGGTGTGCACCCAGGATTTGCACATATCTGCTCCCTAAAAGTTTTATAGGTTTAGGACCGTCACCACCAAGAAAAGAAGTACGGGATTTTCTTTCGGATAGCACCTGAAAGCGAAGGAAGGTTGGAATGCCAACAGGCGTCTATTATTGAATTCACCCAACCCGACATTACTCATTTTGGGAACGTCCAGTGCCTAAAGTCACTGAATGGATAAATCGCCAATCCCTAAAACAGCCTATGTAATGTACTTTATCTGTTGGGTTGCGGCGGCATTTTACCAGAGGTTTCTAATCTACCCTTGCTTGGGTATAATCATAAAATGAGTATTAAAATTTATAAATTTTTTTACATATTTACATATTTAATATTAAAATAATTTTATTTTTAATTTTCACCCCCTAAAAAATATATAAATTTTATAAATTTAGTACTAATATTAATAATATTTACAATAGTTATGATTTTAAATATACAAATCCAAATATATTTTGTACATTAAAATTGTTAAAACTAATATTTATTAATTACTCCAAAAAAAAATTTAACATCCCAAACCGGCTCACATTCTTTATCGCAAAGGAAGATATTCTATCTTGATTTTAGTTCATTTATTTTAAAAAACTATAGTTTTGATGTTTCAACTTCAACAATGTTAATGTTAGGGGCAGTAATTAAATTTCCTTCGGTTGTATCGCCGATGTATCCCGCTTTATCCTGACTATGCTAATGGTGAATTAAAACAAGCATTCCTTGGCAAAAAACAAACAAACAAGCATTCAGTTGTATTATTGTCAGTGTAATCCGTTTGATCCTGAGGAGTTATTTGCTACGCATATGATGAGGCAAAATAAGTATTAATTGTCGATTATGATTTATATATCCTTCGATTAGTGACATTTGATTTTGTTATTTTATCATGTTCATCGTGTGTTGCTTGTTTATAGAACTGCAATACATACAAGATCACATTTTGATTGTTTAGTTATTCCATAGATTGTGCAACATAATCTAATATTCATGGAGTTACACGTGACACTAACGAGATGTTAGTTGTACATCATCTCTCATCTCTAACGTGATTTGTGCCTTTATGATTAGATTGGATAAAACCGAAATAAAATAGATGTTGTAGAATTAAAAGACTATTATTGGACTCCATCTTGACATATATAAATTACATATCCACAAATTAAACTAAATGTGAATCAATTTTATTTTTCTATGTTCCATTCTCACCTGTTTTAAAACAGAACATAATATGATTAATGGAACTAATAACTAGAGATTTTGTAAGAAAATTCGAGTCAAGAGTGATAATTTTATTGGAAAGCATTAGCGCTTTTATACATTAAGCAATCCCTCCTCACCGCACAAATTAGCTTCTTCTAATCTAGCTTGTAAAATCAGTATACGACAATGCTTATATGTACATCAGAACTTGCTTAAAGTCATACGTCTACTGGGCAAAAAAAGATGAGAATGTGGTAAAACATTTGGCCAGTTTAGAATTTATATGTACCTCCTCGAAGAAATTATACAGTCACCTGTTCATCCGGTTGAGGTGTGTCGGAACACCAGCGAGAAAGGAACTATTTCAGCAGTGGCATTGGTTAAGAGGTTTCAACTTGTTTTCAGGCTGTAGCTTAGGTCATTTAAAAGTAGGAAACAAACTTTCAACTCTGTTTCAGCTCTTAGGCTGTCTCCAGGAAGTTATATGACCGATGCAAGGCTGCCGGGTTTGCTTGCAAAACCATAGCTGCTTTGGTCATATGATATCCCTTTGCAGGGAAGGCCTCTTGAAGATTTGCCTCATTTACTTGTTTTGTATGTCCGTTCTTGATTCCTAGTGTTAACCGTATAGAACTTTGAGCAGCTTCAATTGGATCATGAATCCTCAAAGTCTTGGGAGGAGTTGAAACCCCTCGTTTCAAATGTCCTTCCTCCGGGTCTACTTTCTCTGGATTTGACGACCTTATATTGCTTCCTTCTCTAAAATGCTTTCCCAGTATTTGAGAATTAGATCCTGGGCTACGGGCAGAGAGCTTGACAGAAGAACAATGTGGAGATAACCCCGGCATATTCCAAGGGTTTTGTGCTGGACAACCCCAATAAGACGGAGCTGGGTAAAATGGCGACGGAAACCCTGGAGGGCAGAAGGCAGGTTGTTGTGTTGGAGGATTCAAAACAGTGCTGGAGGATTCACTTGAATTATCATCATGCGTTTCTTCAAAACATTTGTTTCTAACATGATTCCCTGGTTTTGTTATATGGATCACTGCTGAAGAGACATTTTTACACTGGGCTGAGTCTGATGCAAATGCTAGTAAACTGCCATTGGGTTGGTAAATCCCATTTGTAGCACAAACTTGAGCAGCAGCTTGGAGGGCTTCTGTCACTATGATTTGACGATATCGTGATGCAGGGGAGCACTTGTTCTTGCGACGACCAGAGCCCACAGGCACACTTCTCATTGTTCCTCCAGCTGTCCAGTATCTTTGACACTTTTTGCAGAAATGGCGTGGCTGGCTAACATTGTAGTTGTTGTAATAACAAAACTTTGTGTCCATACTACTACATCGTGGACACGGAAGTAATTTGTCAGGCCTTTCCAAAGTCTGTTCATCTGAATTACAAGTCTCATTAACAGATTCCTTGTCATTAGTATACAACAAGCCTTCCTTGTTGGCGCTAGATGTTTCAGGTTCTTCACTTATTTCTGACAATGTCGGACCACCCCTCTCCGGTACAGAAAATTCTTCATCAGCGCTGGCTGTGCTAGGCTCCTCTTTAGCTTGCTCAACTACTTCATCCCTTCCAGTGGATTCTCCATGATCACTTTGAGTCAGATCCTGAAACAAGAAACAAGGATGTTTGGTAAGTTACAATTATCATCTTAAAAAGAAAATAGAATAAATACATCATCACAATCTGGGGATTTAATTTCTTATAGAGATCTGCCCTTAGTTTGACAAGTTAAATGTTACTAATAGACATTTCTAGCCACCGGAAAAAGCATTTGATAACATCTAATAGATTTTATATCTACTTTACCCTGCCCCAACAAGTGAACAAATAACAATAGGAAGCAATAACATGATCCCAAATTGTCAAATGTCCTAACCTCTTCTTTACTACAAAATTTATAAGTTTGCGTCAATAGAACTTTGAACAATAGGCTTAAACACATATTTACTTGTAAATCGAGAAACAACCCCTACTTCGTAAAACTATGGTCTGCGTACATCATACCTCTGCTTCCTTCGTGAGATATACTACGAGATATGTGTGCTTTGATTTACAAAGGCTTCCTTACATGTTAACTTTAAGATCAAATACCAGAATCTAATAAAAAAGGGGTCAAATGTTGATTTAGTCCAGCACAAAAACATGGAACTTTTACCTTGGTATTAGTAGAATTTGTAGTGGTTGTAGTAGTAGTTGTGGATACAAGATAATCTTCCTTGTCGGGGATGGAATGAATCGTCATACCAAACAACCTGATCATGCTTCTTGAATTAGTACAAGTTGCAGTAGTATTTGTGTTTGTGTAGTAGGACTAGGAAAGAAGAGAGATGAGTATGGGGTTTGTGTTTGATTCTACTTGTTGCCTGTTTGGTTTTGTAGACATTTGTTTGTGGGGATTGGAGGTGACAGGTCACCAAAGTGGGATTAATTCTCCACCACAAATTATGTTTGTGGCCTTTTGTGAGATTTGCTATGTATCTACTTTTCCTTTGTTAATTCTATGCGATATGAGCTGTCTTCATTTTCATACTTCACTTTCTCCATGTCAGCACACTTTTGGGCTTCCCTTGTTTTACTCAATCCTAACCTAGTATTTTTCACTGCTCCACTTTCCGGACATTTTTAACTGTTCTTTTTTTTTGAGGGATTTAACTGTTCTTTTGTTTGCGGTCACGTCACATCTATAAACCTTGCATGAGTTGTATTGTTTTAATTGGTGAATATGTTTATGGGGTCTATTATTATTAATAATATAATGACAAATCACAAAATGTAAAATAACACTTATTATCTTATTTTTTATCCATGAGCACATGATAAAAAATTTATTGGTGTTAATTTTTTTCCTCTTTTACTGTGCACTCAGGTGACTCCCGTAAGGATTGATGCAAATTAAGTGTAACATCCTAGTCCCATATGGAGTAGATTTGAGACTTCTGTTCGGTTTATAAGGAAAAGTATTATTAATAATTGCACCAACAAATCACGATATTTTGAAGGTCTATGGTGGGCTTGTTATTTATCCAAATCGGCTGCATTTGAGATAATAACCTTCGATTTATTTCAGACTCGAAATCGGAATTTGACCCGGTTTTGAAAAATATTCGGATTTGACCCGTTTATCACATATGGTACTCAAAAGCTTGATGCGTCAAGTTATTGGAGGTGGGGACACGAAAACTGGTGGTATTCCCACAATGGACAAAGATCCGGAGGTAGGGACACGCAATCAACCGGTATTACCCCACAATGGATAAAGAGGATCCGGACCTATGGGCTGTCTGTTCTGGCCTAACGAGGACGTCAAACATTTAAGTGGGGGAGTTTGTAACACTCCAGTCCCACATTGAGGAGATTTGAGACTTCTGTTCAGTTTATAAGGCATTGTACTACTACTAATTGCACCAACAAATTATGATATTTGGGAGGCCTGTGGTGGGCTTGTTGTTTATCCTAGTTGGCTGCATTTGTGTAATAACCCCAATTTTTGAAATTTTGTAATCCTTATGAATAATAACTTTTTGCTGATTGTGCTGATTAAGGAAAATTATCAGACCACACTATATAGGATATTGTTATGGGAATTCTGAGATCATATTAGTATTCAATAAAGTAAATAAGTGTATGTAAATAAGTGTATGTAAAGGTCGTCAGAACTCGAATTCGAACACTTTAGTTTTTCCCGAAAATCCACCAGATACCGAAAGAATTAAGTACAAGGCAACATTATTAAAAGGAATTCAATTCAAGGATTATAATAGAGGATCATTAAAGGAATATAAGATATTAAGAAAATTTAAGGGAAGCACAAGTAATAAGATTCCGTATATGATCCCTCAAACGATCAACGAGAACGAGAGTTAAGCGAACCGTAAAATAAATAAGCGACCAATGGACTAACCAATCAATTAAGCACTAATCAAAGGGATTAGTGGAGTATGAAATCATCAAACCACAAGGAATTGTTAAATGGCAAGAAGATGATGCAAGGATGATGATGTAAGCATTGTAGGAGATATTTTTTTGCAAGAATGAATCTTAGCCAAGTATTTTAACCATTTGATTAACCTAGGTTAAGCTATAACCAATCAAGTTAGCATATAAATACAAAGTAACCAAGCAAGCAAGCCTTCTTCTTCCTTCCTCACCATCAAGCTCTCGACCTCTTTTCTTGGAAAAGCCAAGTCTAAGCTCCACCACTTACTATTTTACAAGGTAATTATCTAAGCTTCTCCTTGGTTAGTTACATACTTCCTAGAAGTTTAAGCTTCCAATTCCATTCCCATATTTTTTAATAATTCATCAAAGAAGATGATGAATAGTGTTTTCAAGAAATTAAACTTGATTTCTTGATTTTAATGGCAAGATCAAGGTTGTTTAGGAGTAGATCAAGGCTCCCCTAGAACTTTCAAAGCTTTTGCATTGTTTCAAAGCTCCAAGAGAGGTATAAATCTTCAACTCCTTAGTGTTAAGTGGATTAGTTTGAGTTATTATGATGATTGGATGATGGATTAAGTGTAGTAGTTATATAAGCATGTTTAGATCTTGGTTGTTAAAGTGTTTTGTTGATTATTGGAGTTAAGAGTTGTACTTGTTGTTCTTGAAGATTCTTGGCTTGTTTTGATTTATATTCATGGTATAATGTTGGTGGATGAGTGATATTGTTTTGTGGTTGTGTTGGGGGTGTATTGTGGTGGATTGGTGTTGTTTAGTGATGTTATAAATTTGGGAATCGCTAAAATATAGCCGTCGTAATGCCCGTTTTTCTAGAAACTGTTTTTGTGCTTAAATTTTGGACCAGAACACCCACTTCCATGAACCCACCATCGCCATGCCTAGGTAGGCTATGTTTTAAGCTTCTTTTTGATATGTAGATCGCTTTAATCTGATTTACGATTTAGGAGAAACGACCGTTTTAAGTAATGGCGTTTCGCGAACGAACCCTTACCCCTCGAGTAACTTTGAGACCATGTTTAAGGCCCTTAAAAGATTAATCGGAATACGAAAAAATTATGTAAAGTTGATTAGGCAGTTAAGTAAAGTCCTCGCGAAAGAGTCTCCTTAAAATATTTAACGATTAATTTTATAAAAATGGTGGAGCCGAGTGTACTCGAGCGACAAATGTAAATCTTTAAGTGTAAAAGCGAACATTAGGATATGCACGAGTAAAGTTTAGTTTCTTAAGCGACCAAGGATTAATTTCGGCTTATATTGTTCTTCATAGGTTACCGGACCCACTCTAAGCTTAAGTCTACCCCGGAACACTCAGGCAAGTTTTCTACCTGTATTACTGTTGTTGTGATGATATATATATATGCGTTATCTTGAGATAATTGCATGAGTATTGTTAGCAAATCTTGCGATATATTGTTGCGTGTATGTTTTGGGAAGCATGTTGATACGATATAAATATGCATGCATGTTATGAAATCGTGATATTTCTTTGTCAAATACAATTGCTTTAAGGTAGAGCTTACGAACTGCATAATACATATGCTAGAGATAAACAGTATTTGCGTATACCCTTAGTATAGGGGACCCAAAGTTGAAATTTTTTCTAAACCGGGAGGCGATGTTCCCGATTATATTATATATATAGTTTTCTATAACTATTAATCGAATAAGGTATATTCGATAGTTTTGAATAATAATCAAAATATTATTTTTGATTATTCAAATAAAGATTTTACTTTCATATAAGTATACCTTTTGTTAATTATTATTTGTTTCAAGTATTATTTTCAAAACTTTTAATTCAATTATTTTATAAGAACTATTATTTATTGGAATATTATTTAAGGAATATTATTCATATATTTTTCTAATATTTTGGAACTGATTTATTTTATTAAATCATCCTTATCCCAAACATTTTCAAAAATATTTTCAAGTCTTCAAAATAATTTTAAAAGTTAGAGCGGATCTCAAACCCATTTTTAAATTTAACATTTCCTTTAAAGGGGGATTTAAATACCCGCTCAAAATGTATGGGATCCGTCTCAGTGATGTATTTTATTTTCGCAACAAGGTTACTGAATTGATAAAGAAAGTTTTGGTTACTTGCCCACATTCGGGAAGTAGTTGTATATATAATGTTGTACCTATCAACGAGCTATTATACACTCGGGGAATATCTATTAATTTCGGATTCCAATTATAAGGATAGGTTTCTTCAAGGAACTAGAATGGTGTGGCACCTTGTGTGCCAAAGTGAGTGTCAGAGCTGCGGGGCAGTCCATCAAAGTGTAAGAGATTGTGGGACAGTCCATCAAAGCGTAGGAGGCTGTGGGACAGTCCAACATAATGCCCTCATGTGGCCAGGGTGATGACTCAAAGGAATTCGTCCTTCTACTAGTAGAGAATTATAGAGAGTGATACATTGCCTAATAAGAAAAGGTATCACGTTATTCCAGTGGTTTCCTTCTTCCAAATGTATTTGAATAAAACCTTGTGTTTACTTTCACACAGAGGTTTCAAAGAGTTTCTTCTCAAAATGAGTTATATACATGTCTTACCTTGTAATTTCATCGATATATGATGAACTTTTGAACAAATTATACTTTGAACAATGGTAGTTCAAGTAGTTTTCGGAAGAGATATAAGTATATTGGAGTATTTTGTAACTTCATCTTTTAAACTTATATCTAGTAAATGATTATCTTATGCATAAAAAGTTTTTTAGAAAGTTATCGATAAAGATACTTTGCACTATTAAACAAACTATATATATTTTGAAAGTATATATATATTGAATATTTTGCGACTTCATCGCGTTAAGATATCAAACTTGGTTCATATTTGCTTGACCAAGACTTTCATAAATACTATGAGAATGCTCATATATTATTAATCATAAAATATATATGTTATTTTGGTGAGCTGTTTCGCTCACCCTTGCTTCATTTCTTCATACACAACAACATCTAGACAAGATAAACATGACCAAGCTTCCAATTCACGAACGAATAGAAAATGTTCCGCAGTTTCCTGTAGGCGTTGATGCCGCTGTGGCTGAGGTGGGAACTACCAATAGGCTAGGCTTTCAACTTTTTGTTATTCCCAGTGGACTAACAATGAGATTTACAGAAGGGGGGGTTGAATGTAAATCTCAAAACTTTTTCAAGTTTTGAGCAATTTGTAAGACTAAGTGTTTGAGTGATCAAATGTGTGTGAATTGCTTGGAGCTGATGCAGACATATATATATTTAAATACAAATGTAATGAACACAAAGAACTTAAAAACTTTTCTGGTGGATTTGTTGTTCCACCAGAGATGTGTTATTTCAGAAAATCTGTGATTCAAAATTAAATCACAGCTGCTTCCTAGTACAAACTAGATAATTTTCTCTCTTGATATTTCTAAACAGCTCAGGGAAAATTCACATCTAATTACTAGCTACTACTTGGTTTATATAACATCAAGTTTACAAGTGAAGACAAAGATAAAGTACAATAAGACAATAGTTCTCCACTTGTTTCTGTTCCATTTTTATCCAGTGTAATATGGAATTATCTGTTGACTTTCCATTATGAACCAGACTAAAAACGGCTGCTTTTTCTGCTGTTCCTGAAATAGGCTACCACATCTCTGTCAATCCATGTGCCTCTGTCAGCTTTGTTAACTGTCACTATCAACTGCTATGAGACTGAGCATCCGTTGAAGCTTTCATCCGTTGATGACTTTATCCGTTGATGCTCTAGCAGTGCATCCGTTGAAGCTTTCATCCGTTGATGGCTTTATCCGTTGATGCTCTAGCAGTTGAAGCTTTATCCGTTGAAGCACTTATCCGTTGATGGATATTATCCGTTGAAGCATTAGAGACATCCGTTGAAGCTTAGTTTCTTATCCGTTGAAGGTCTTCAATATCCGTTGACACTTCTTCACTTATACAAAATTACAAGGCATGAAATATTTACAATTAGCCCTCCTATTTGTACATCCATTAGCAGTCAACATGACTGATTATCTCCTAACAACATCTAAGAATTACAGCTTGAAATCAGAAAGTGAGATGTGCTACAATACCAAACTTATTGCTAAGTAAGGCTACTCCTTCAACGAATAGACAAGATGGTCTTATCCGTTGAGGCTACAAACACTAGATTTCTACTTAAGTGTTTTGCTGAACTTATCATCAAACTAATACACATATTCCTAACAATCTCCCCCTATTTATGTCTACTAGAACTGTAGGCATAAATTTGGGTTTAGCTTGATGATAACAAAACACTTAACAAATGTATAAACTGTAACAAAGCAGAAATTCAAAAGTGTTGCAAAAGTGTATATGCTGAGATGAAATTGAAGAAATACATTGTTTCCAAGGGTGCTCCTTTAGCCTGAGCAAATTACTTTCTTTTCCTTTGATCCCTGGTTTTCTTTCCTAGCCTCCTGTCATTCTCCTCTATTTGAAGTTGAAGTTGTCTGTAGAATTCAGCTTCATCTTCTTCATTGATATCTAACTTAGATTGCATATCCTTGAGAGTTTCATTACTGGCAATCTTTAGCTGATCTTCAATTCTGAAAAATCTTCTGACTCCTTTGTTGTCTCTGAACTCCATCAACCAATGAGGTGATTTGTGAATTGTAATACCTCTCTCTTGAATGAGTAAAGTTCTAGGCAAGGCATTGGGCTCCCTCCAAGTTTTTCTTATGTTGGCAATCTTGTTGAGAATCTCAGTCCTGGAAGTTCTGGTAAAGCCAGAATCCTTATGTATGGCTGAGTAGACTCTAATCAAGGTAGAGTAGCCTTCATTCAGAATTCTGTGAAGAGGCCATGTTCTTTCCCCAGCTCCTTTGTATTTGAACACTAGTCTTTCTGGTAGCTGTCTGTAGGCAGCTATTCCCCTTACATCCTCCAGCTCATCCAGATAGAGTTCAATGTTTGAAAATTCTTTTATGTCACAGATGTGAACATAATCATCTTTAGAGGTTTGAGGTTTAGGCTTAGGTTTCTGTGTGAATTTGATTGAGGCTTTAGAGGGTGTTGATTTGATTCTTCTTTTCTGCTTCTTTGATGGTGGAGAAGAGGTTAGGAAGGTGGGAAATTTGATGGTGTCCCAATCAATTGGTTCCTCCTTGGGAATGATTGTTTCACCATGAATGTTCATGAAGGGGTCAGGTACAATGGGTTCAGGAATAGAGGGTAGTGGTTTGGATATTGATTGGGTTTCTTCAGTCTTATCTACCTTCTTTCTATTTGCATTGACCTTCTTTCTTTTCCCTTTCTGCCATTCTTCCTTACTTCTTTCCTCCATCTCAGTACCAACCATGTCCCCATAGCTTCATCTTCACCTTTGTCTTCAATTTCTTTCTGTTCTTCAGCCTGACTTGACTTTAGCTGTTTTTCAAGCTTTGCTTGTGCTCTTTTGTCAGCCTTTAGCTGTTTGGCTTCTTCCTTCAACCTTTTGGTTTCTTCCCTCTTGGCTATTGAGAATTTGGGATGTCCTTGCATCACACATATGCTCTTTCCCTCTCTGAAGATAATAGCTATGTTTCTCCTTACAGCCTCATCCATGGTCTCTTTGAGATATGCAATACTTCTACCTAAAAGCTTGTCCTCATCAGCTTTTGGAAGAGGAAAATCCACCTCTTTTAGAGGATTCTTTGTAGAGTCCTTATTGGATCTGTTGTTGGGCTTGAGAACCATAGGTTGCAGATCTTTGGAAGAAGTTTCTCCATCCTTATGCCTCCCTACTGGCTTGAGTTCCATAATAATTGATTCCACTTTTGTGCTATGCTTCACAGATTGTGATTGAGAAGTTGTAGAACCAAATATTAGTTGCATCTTTTCATCAATCTTCTTCCTTTGCTCTTTGACTTGCAATTCAGCTGCTGCTATCTGGATTAGATCAATTCCATCTAGCTTTCCTTTGACTTGAATTGGTGGAGAAGTTGTGATGACAGAAACTAGCACTTGAGAAATCTGAACTGTTGTAGATGGCTCTCCTTCCCCTTCCCCTTTATTCTCCCCCTTTTTGTTATCATCAAGGGTAGGGGTCAAGCCTTGTGCTTGTGCCAGCTGCATGAGTAGATTTGTTTGAGTTTGTTGATTCTGAAGAATGGTGACCATAGAGTCTTCAATGATTTGAACCCTATCTTCCAATCTGGCCAGCCTCTTGTCAGCATCAGAGGCCTTCCTCAGTCTCCCCAACAAATCTTGCATAGTATCATAGGGTATAACTGAATCCAATTTCTCAGCATTGTAGGATTTCAGATCAGCAATGTCCAGCTTGAGCTCATCCACACTTAGATTTTGCTGGTAATGCTACAACTGCAAGAGATGCAGAGATTCCAGATGAGCTTGAAGAATTGCCTTGGTACCAGCATCCTGAGTCTCCTGAATGGCCTGCTGAATTGTCATGACTTGTTTGACCAAAGTGACACCAAACTCTCCTGGTGTTGATGGTTTTGCCCATGCCCATGCAGGAAGATTAGGAACAGAACTTGGGCCTGCTACTCCCCCTAAGTTCATGCTCTCATTCAAAGAATTAGAGTCATCATCATTAGAATTTACTCCAAATTCTTCAGATGGCTCACCAGCTTGAGAAGGCAGCCTGTTGACAGCAGCTTTGTCTCTGAGAAGAGATTCTGAAGTGTGTACAATGTGTAGTGTCTGTTCTGCCTCCACATTGCCCTGTGCAGCCAATAATTGATAGGCTGAAACAGGGTGAGTAAAAGTGTCAGCATCCAAGGAAATGTTATCAATGACAGCTTTGTAGTGTTGCTGAAATTGTCTTTCCTTATCTGCATCATCCACTTTCATTAACTCACTAGCAATGGCTGGATCCACCCTTATAGCTTCTGTACCTGCCTTTCTCTCAATTTCTCTCTTTTCTTGCATCAGGGGCTCCCCCTGGCTCACACACACCCTCACACCCTCACCTTCACCTTCTAAGGTGGCACTCCTCTCACTTACTTTTGCCATGCTGGAAGAAATAGCATGCATTTGGTGACGCTCAACCTCTCCTTTTGCCTGGGAGCAACCCAACCTCTCACTCAAAAAATCACTCCCTTCCCTCAAGCCTAAAAGTGATTGTACAGTTGCCATGTCCTCTACAGTTGGAGTTGTTTCTGTTAAGTGTGTAGATGCCATCAACGGATAGGGAGTATCCGTTGAAGTAAAAACTGATGGTATCAACGGATAACTGCTGTTAAGCTTATCCGTTGAAGAACAACCACTTGTCAACGGATGAGAGATAACCGTTGAAGAAGGAAATGATGTAGAGATAGAAAGTGATATAATTGTTGAATCTGTGTAGATTGATTTTAAGTGTGGTGACACAGATTCTGCAACTACATCTGAAAGAATTGGCTGATGATCCAACAAATCATCTAAAAGATGATGATCACCAGGTTTTGAGTGGGGCTCCTCCCTGAGTTTTAATGAGGGAGAATCAGGAATTGATGTGAATATCATATCCACATCCAGAGAGGGTGTTGGAGAGTTTGAGGAATGATGTGTTTCTATATTGAGAGAATGGGGCTGTGATTCCACATTTGCTGGAATCACATCAAGCTGAATTTGAGAAGGCACAGATATTGGTGGATGTATCTGTGCTGTGTGTGTCCCTTGTGTGGAAACTAGGGTTTTGGTCTTCTTCTTCCTTGAAAAGGCTTGAATTCGTGAATGTGTAGCTTCAGTGTCCCTCCCTCTTTTGTGCTGTGTCCCTGGTTGGGGACTATTTTCAATAGTTACATCCTTTTGGGAGGATGCAACTAGGGATGTGCTGGACTCCTTTTGAACCACTACAGTCTTTTGAGAGACTGTGGCTTGGCTGGATTGGGTACCACTCACCTCTCCCACCTTATCCTGGGGGCTTTTTGATGTTCACCCCTCCCCTCACCACTCACACCCTGTTCACTCCCTTCAGGGTTTATGGTAGTTGTTACAACTGTTGTCTTTTGAGAAACAATAGAGGTAGGTTTCTTTGACTTGACTTTGGAGATTTTAGATTTGGTGGCTTTGGTAGGAGCCTGTTTGGACAATGACACAGGTTCCATAGCCACACTAGAAGGCAAAGAAACATTGGGGTTGGAAATAGTAGGAGTTATAGAAACATTTACCTCACTTACCTGTGGTGCATTCATGATTGGCAAGTATACCAATGGCACCTGGCTGTTGAGGTTCATTCTCAAAAGGTTTGCAAGGACCCTTTTCTCTTGTGCCCATCATTTGAGTTTATTATTCTCATTGGATATAACCAAACCTTCAGCAACATGGTTAGCCAATAACATAAAGAATCTAGCAAAGTAGATGTTATGTGGTCTATTAGCTTTGTTACCTAATCTGGAACCTAATTCTAGCATAACACCGTTGCTAAAATTAAAGTACCTATCAGAAACTAGCATATAGAGCATATTAACAAGAGATGAAGTGATAGCATCAAAATTGCTAATCTTCCCAGAGAAAACCTTAATAAAGGCATCTCCAAGAAAACTCCATTCTTTCCTAAGGCCTTTTCTTCTAATACTACCTAAACTAGTAGAATTAAAAGCATAGCCTATGGAATCTAGCATAGCAGAGACATCTTTATCAGTGTGTGGTGTCATGGAATTATTCTCAGGCAACTTAAAGCAAGATTGTAAATCATCACAATTAATGCAATAGTCCTTACCTTTGAGAGAGAAGGCAATAGTCATATCTGTGGAGTTGAACTCTGCAATTGTCCAAATCTCCTCAATCACTTCACAGTAGATGGTTGGGGCTTCCAGCATTGCATAGCTCAGTTTGCAGTTCTTGATGAAGTCCATCATCTTGTGATAATCAGAATGGGCTTCCTTCTTTTCAACCAAGACTACGAAATTATTCTTTTCATAAACAAATCCTGTTTGAGACATAATTTTGACTACTGGTGCCATTGTTGTGAGTAGAGGTTGCAGAGAAGAACTTGAGAATTGAGAGAGAAAGAGAATGATAATTGCAAGAAGAGAATGATAATTGCAAGAAAGCGTAAAGTGAAAATAAGAATTCAATTGGGCTTTTATACTTTCTTGAATTAAAACACAAATAAAATAATTAAATGATACTTTTAAGTAAGTGAAAGCCGTTCAGGAATAAATGAAACTGTAGAAATTCTGAAAACTACCGTAAATACAAATACATACAACACTGTATATCTGTATCAACGGTTGAGTAAAAGAATCAACGGCTGTGACTCACTGTCGTGACACATCAACGGATAAGGTAAATAGTTATCCGTTGATAAACAACCCTATTTTATCCGTTGAAGGATAAAATTACCAGAAATGTATTTGTCTTTCAACGGATAATGAATATCCATTGATAGAACAATTTTGGCTTTCAACGGATAGGGAATATCCGTTGATAGGATAAGTCTTGATTAAAGCCAACTTTGTTCTTGCAGCAAATTCATTTCAGGCTACAAGACAGATTACATAGATGACATAGATTATGAATAGTTAAGCATACCTAACTCACTTACTAATCTTGTGAATGTTGATTCATCAAGTGGCTTGGTAAATATGTCTGCAATCTGCTTTTCACTTGGAACAAAATGAAGTTCCACTGTACCTTTCATCATATGTTCCCTAATGAAGTGGTACTTGATATCAATGTGCTTGGTTCTTGAGTGCTGCACTGGATTTTCAGTAATGGAAATGGTACTTGTGTTGTCACAAAATATTGGAATTTTGTCAACAGTTATACCATAGTCAAATAACTGGTTCCTCATCCACAGTATTTGTGCACAGCAACTACCAGCTGCAATGTATTCAGCTTCAGCTGTTGATGTGGAAACAGAATTCTGCTTCTTGCTGAACCATGATACAAGCTTGTTTCCTAGAAATTGACAGGTGCCTGTTGTGCTTTTTCTGTCTATTTTGTAACCTGCATAATCTGCATCTGAGTAGCCAATTAGATCAAAACCAGACTCTCTAGGGTACCAAATTCCTAGATTTGGAGTCCCCTTGAGATATCTGAAAATTCTTTTAATAGCCACTAAGTGAGATTCTTTAGGGTCAGCTTGAAATCTAGCACAGAGACATGTAGAAAACATAATATCAGGTCTACTGGCAGTTAAATATAAAAGTGAGCCAACCATGCCTCTATAACTTGTAATATCCACAGACTTTTCAGCCTTGTTTAATTCAAGCTTGGTGGCAGTGGCCATGGGAGTTTTTGCAGGTGAACAATCCATTAAGTCAAACTTCTTTAAAAGATCATAAATATATTTAGTTTGACTAATGAAAATTCCACCACCAACTTGTTTAACTTGTAAACCAAGAAAGTAAGTTAGCTCTCCCATCATGCTCATTTCATATTTACTTTGCATTAATATAGCAAACTTTTTACAAAGTTTATCATCTGTAGATCCAAATATAATATCATCTACATAAATTTTTACAAGTATCTTAGAGCCATTAACATTTCTAAAGAAGAGAGTTTTGTCAACAGTACCTCTTGTGAAGTGATTATCTAGAAGGAACTTTGATAAAGTCTCATACCAGGCTCTAGGTGCTTGCTTTAGTCCATAGAGTGCTTTCAACAAATAATACACATGGTCTGGAAAATTTGGATCTTCAAAACCTGGAGGTTGGCTTACATAAACTTCTTCCTCCAATTCCCCATTTAGAAATGCACTCTTGACATCCATCTGATAGACTTTGAAATTGGCATTAGCTGCATAGGCTAGAAAGATTCTGATGGCTTCAAGTCTTGCAACTGGAGCAAATGTTTCATCAAAATCTATTCCCTCTTGTTGAGAATAGCCTTTGGCAACCAATCTGGCTTTATTCCTTATGACAATGCCATTTTCATCTATCTTGTTTCTGAATACCCATTTTGTGTCAATAGAACTCTTGTTCTTTGGCTTGGGTACCAGCTTCCACACTTTGTTCCTCTCAAATTGGTTTAGCTCCTCTTGCATAGCTAAAATCCAATCTGGATCCAAAAGAGCTTCTTCCACTCGCTTAGGTTCCTCTTGTGATAGAAAGCTACTATACAGACATTCATCTTGAGTAGCCCTTCTAGTTTGTACTTTAGATGTAGCATCACCAATGATCAGTTCAAAAGGGTGATTCTTGGTCCATTTCCTTTGAGGTGGTAGATTAGCCCTTGATGAGGTTGCCTCAGTATTGTCATGATGTGAGATAGAATGTTGATTTGTTGAAACTCCCCCTGAGTTGCTGATCCTTTGAAATGAATTGGGAGTTCTATCAACTGATGAGGTGAAGTGATTATCCGTTGACAGACTGTGATCAACGGATGCTTCGTTATGAACTTCAACGGATGATGCACTTTGTCTTTCAACGGATGCTGCATTGCTTCTTTCAACGGAAGCTGAATTTTGACTTTCAACGGATGCATCATTCTGTGCATTATCCAAAGGCAGACTCTGGTTTCTTCTTGAGATGCCTTCTTCATCATTCTCATCTTCACTATCATCACAATATATCTCAATATTGTCAAATTTGGGTCCTTCATGATGTCCCTCATCTGTTAGTCCATCAATCTTTTTATCATCAAACACAACATGTACAGATTCCATGACAATGTTGGTTCTTAGATTGTAGACCCTATATGATTTTCCAGCAGAATAACCAACAAATATTCCTTCATCAGCCTTTACATCAAACTTTCCTTTGTGATCAGATTGATTCCTTAAGATGTAACATTTGCAACCAAAGACATGTAGAAAGTTTAAAGTTGGTTTTCTTCTCTTGAATAATTGATAGGGAGTCATGCATTTTGCTTGATTGATTAGAGAAATATTCTGAGTGTAACATGCACAGTTAACAGCCTCAGCCCAAAAATAAGTTGGGAGCTTTGACTCCTCAAGCATTGTCCTTGCAGCTTCAATTAGTGATCTGTTCTTCCTTTCCACCACACCATTTTGTTGTGGAGTTCTTGGAGCTGAGAACTCATGCATGATCCCATTTACTCCACAGAACATCTTCATGGTTGAATTCTTGAACTCAGTTCCATTGTCACTCCTAATATTCCATACTTTGAAATCAGGATGATTGTTGACTTGCTTGATATGATTGATGATGATTTCACTAGCTTCATCCTTTGATCCAAGAAAATAAACCCATGAAAACTTTGAGAAATCATCTACAATCACTAGGCAGTATCTTTTCCTTGAAATTGACAATACATTGACTGGTCCAAAAAGATCCATGTGTAGAAGTTACAGTGGTTCATCAATTGCAGATTCAAGCTTCTTACTGAATGATACTTTCTTTTGCTTTCCTTTCTGATAAGCATCACACAGTCCATCCCTTGTGAATTCCACTAGAGGCATTCCTCTAACTAAGTCCTTTTTGACTAGATCATTCATTGTCTTGAAATTCAAATGGGACAGCTTCTTGTGCCATAGCCAACTTTCAACTGGACTTGCTTTGCTGAGAAGACAAGTAATGGATTCTGCATCTGTAGAGTTAAAATCAGCTAAGTACACATTTCCTTTTCTAACTCCAGTTAGAACCACTTTATTGTCCTTTTTACTTGTGACAATACAGGCTTCAGAATTGAAGGAAACAGTATTCCCTCTGTCACATAGTTGACTGATGCTCAATAAATTGTGTTTGAGACCATCAACCAATGCAACTTCATCAATGATGACATTTTCTTTTGAAATCAAGCCATATCCCATAGTGAATCCTTTGCTGTCATCTCCAAAGGTTATGCTAGGGCCAGCTCTCTCCTTAAACTCTGTGAGCAGGGTGAAATCTCCTGTCATGTGTCTTGAACAACCACTGTCCAAGTACCATAGATTCCTTCTTTGTCCCTGCACACAACAAAATCAATCAAGTTGATTTTGGTACCCAAGTTTCCTTGGGTCCAGCCTTGTTAGTCTTTTTCCTAGACTTCATTCCTCCTGCATCTTTTGACTTAGGTAACTTTGGGTCAACCTTGGTCTCAGATGTGGTTGGTTGAAGTGTAGGGTTAGTCACAGAATCATTTAACACATTTGATTGAATTTGATAAGGCATAGGTTGTGCAAACATGTTATTCCACATAGGCATATTGTATGGCATTTGAGGCATACTAAATGCAGTAAAGTAAGGATTGTTAATGTATGGCATGCTTGCAAAATGTGCATGGGGATTCTGGTGAGACATAACAGGCATAGCATGCAGAGGTGACATAGACATGTTAGGCATGGAGGGATTTGAAGGCATGGGAGCATTTTTAACAGATTTGCAATTATCAGATAGGTGATTAACACTTTTATAATGTACACAGCTTTTTCTAGGAGCATACCTATCAGGTGTGTAATTGTTATGTTTATTAATCCCTACCTTCCCATTTCTTTTAGATTTTCTTTTAGTTTCCTTCTTATCCTCAACCAACTTAAGCCTATCTTTCAATTGATCTAAAGTCATGTGTCCTATATTCACCTTACTGACATCTCTGGATGTGCTAGCTCCTTCTTTGACAAAGTTCTTGAGAGTTGAATCATTCTTTTTATTTTTAAAAGAACTTGCCTGTTTTAATTGATGAGCCTTCAACGGATGCTCCTTTTCTTCCTTCAACGGATAACTTTCATCATCCGTTGATTCCACATCCGTTGACAATCCATCAATTAATTCTAACTTCTTTTTGTTTTTCTTCCAGGCATCCTCACAGAATGATTCAATTCCTTGAACCTTGGCAATTTGAACACCAACATCCCTAGATGTTTTCCAGGCCTCGATTACCTCTTGCTCACTTTCTAACTGTTTAGAAAGAATTTCTACTTTCTTAACAGCTTCTTCTAGTTCACTCTCGACAGTCAAGCATTTAAGTTTAATCTTTTCAAGCTCAATTACCTGACTCTCTAACACAGCATTCCTATCACTTAAAAACACATTATTTTCTTTGATCCTAGTGTTTTCTTTAGCTAGTGATTTAAGAGAAACACGCAAATGATATAATTCATTGGACATATCATTTATGGCTTCATTGCATTCATGTTTAGAAAGCTGAGAGAGATCAGTAGTAATTACCTGGTTGCTTGATGAACTAGTTTCATTTTCATCAGAATTAGCCATCAGGGCTAGGTTGACATATTCCACATCATCATCTTCATTTACCCCATCTGCTGCCCAATCATCTTGAGTGAGAAAAGCTCTTTCCTTTTGTTTGAGCAAATCAAAATACTTCCTTTTGTAATTAACTTGCTCAAATTTCTTTTTCTCAGAATTTGGATTCCTACACTCACTTGCAAAGTGTCCACTAATGCCACAGTTGTAACATTTGAACTTTGATTTGTCCACCATGTTTTTGTTTGGCTTAGTGAACTTTGTGTTTTTCCTGAACTTCATCTTTGCAAACCTCCTGGACAGAAAGGCCAGATGTTCATCAATATCATCAGATTCATCCTGACTGGAATTGTCTTCATCCTCAGCAACTTGCTCTTTACCCTTGCTTGATTCTGATTTGCTTGTGCCAATTTTGAGACTTGGCATTGTCTTTTCCTCATTTCTGGCTTCAACTTTTTCACTGTCAGCTACAAGTGCAACTGATCCTCCTTTTCTCTTTCCCTTTTCCAACAGCTCATCTTGCTCCATCTCAAGTTCATAAGTCTTCAAAATTCCATATAATCTTTCAAGTGTGAAGTCCTTATAATCTTGAGAATTTCTTAGAGAAACAGTCATAGGTTTCCATTCCTTTGGTAGAGACCTTAGAAATTTTAAATTGGAGTCCTTGACTTGGTACACTCTCCCATACAGCTTTAATCCATTCAATAGTTTCTGAAATCTGTTGAATGTATCATTCAATGATTCTCCTTCTTCAAAGTGAAAATATTCATATTGTTGAATGAGAAGCTGCATTTTGTTTTCTCTAACTTGCTCAGTGCCTTCACAGATAAGCTGCACAGTATCCCAAATTTCCTTAGCAGTTTGGCTATTGATGACATTGTCAAACATATCTTGATCCAGGCCATTAAACAAAATGTTCATGGCTTTCTTGTCCTTGTGGACCTCTTCAATATCTTCAACAGTCCATTCTGCCTTTGGCTTGGGAATAGACTGTCCAACAGCAACTGTAGCAGTAGCAGCTGTGGCCACCTTGTGTGGGATGTGAGGACCATTCTCAATGCAGTTGATGTAGCTTTCATCTTGAGAGAGAAGATGTAAATGCATCTTCACCTTCCAGTGATGATAGTTATCTCTTTCCAGGATTGGAATCTTTACACCAATATCCTTCTTACTCATGATGTTAGCAGAATAGATCTTTAAACTCTTTGTATGTTAAGAGCTTGCTCTGATACCAATTGTTATTCCCAGTGGACTAACAATGAGATTTACAGAAGGGGGGGGGGGTTGAATGTAAATCTCAAAACTTTTTCAAGTTTTGAGCAATTTGTAAGACTAAGTGTTTGAGTGATCAAATATGTGTGAATTGCTTGGAGCTGATGCAGACAGATATATATTTAAACACAAATGTAATGAACACAAAGAACTTAAAAACTTTTCTGGTGGATTTGTTGTTCCACCAGAGATGTGTTATTTCAGAAAATCTGTGATTCAAAATTAAATCACAGCTGCTTCCTAGTACAAACTAGATGATTTTCTCTCTTGATATTTCTAAACAGCTCAAGGAAAATTCACATCTAATTACTAGCTACTACTTGGTTTATATAACACCAAGTTAAAAAGTGAAGACAAAGATAAAGTACAATAAGACAATAGTTCTCCACTTGTTTCTGTTCCATTTTTATCCAGTGTAATATGGAATTATCTGTTGACTTTCCATTATGAACCAGACTAAAAACGGCTGCTTTTTCTGCTATTCCTGAAATAGGCTACCACATTTCTGTCAATCCATGTGCCTCTGTCAGCTTTGTTAACTGTCACTATCAACTGCTATGAGACTGAGCATCCGTTGAAGCTTTCATCCGTTGATGACTTTATCCGTTGATGCTCTAGCAGTGCATCCGTTGAAGCTTTCATCCGTTGATGGCTTTATCCGTTGATGCTCTAGCAGTTGAAGCTTTATCCGTTGAAACACTTATCCGTTGATGGATATTATCCGTTGAAGCATTAGAGACATCCGTTGAAGCTTAGTTTCTTATCCGTTGAAGGTCTTCAATATCCGTTGACACTTCTTCACTTATACAAAATTACAAGGCATGAAATATTTACAATTAGCCCTCCTATTTGTACATCCATTAGCAGTCAACATGACTGATTATCTCCTAACAACATCTAAGAATTACAGCTTGAAATCAGAAAGTGAGATGTGCTACAATACCAAACTTATTGCTAAGTAAGGCTACTCCTTCAACGGATAGACAAGATGGTCTTATCCGTTGAGGCTACAAACACTAGATTTCTACTTAAGTGTTTTGCTGAACTTATCATCAAACTAATACACATATTCCTAACACTTTTGATGTACCAGACTTATGAATATCTATGAATTGTTATAATGGCAAGGAACATGTAAATTTATTCAGAAACCCTTTTAAGGTGTAATAACTTATAATTTTTGGATTTCAATGACTGTTACCTGTTTAAATTTCATCTTTAAGACTATAACGTGTTATGGAGTGAGTATTATTGTGGGGTCACAATATGCAGTGGTTTATTTAATTATGTGCTATGTGTATCATATGTATTGAATAAGAATAAGAATATGTATCGAAAATGTTGGTTTTGTATATCTTATCATATAGATTATCGTATTTTGT